>NC_133537.1:71544966-71851633 GCF_048544455.1 Silene latifolia | reverse complement strand
AGGGTATGGTTTAGGGTTAATGGGCACGGGTTTGGTAGCTGTTTGAAGCGGGTTTTGGGCTCGGAATTGAGCACGCAAAACAGGGGGGGCTGCTTGTGTTGCAGGCTATTTGTGGAGTATTTGGGACAGGAATTGGATGGGTTTTGTGGTGTTCTAGGTGCTGGGTTGTTGTGGGTAATGTGGAGCACGGGTTGGTGGTGATGGGTTGCGGGTTTGGACCAAGTTTGAGTCGGTTTAGAAGGGCTTTCGATGGGCTATACAAACACGGGTAAAGGAAGGAATTGGGCTGTGTTGGGGAGCGTTTAGGACGAGATTTGGGTGTAGATTTGGGGGTTCGAACTGGGGTTGAATGGGTAGAGGCCTAGGTTGGTCAGTGTACTCGAGATTCGTACCAACTCGTAAAGAAAACGGGCTCAAAAACCGAGCTATAATCGAGCTCCAAAACGCGTGGTTGAAACGAGTTTTAAATTTTCGAATTCGATTTTTCAAATCAATTAACACATTAAAATAAATGATTTTTCAAATCAAATACACTCATAAAATGATTTTTCAAATCAATTATTTATTTTATTTTCAATAAAATAAACTTGAGAAAATAAATTCAAAATAAAATGAATTCACCTATGAAAAGCTTTAATTTAAATATCATTTAAATTAATAAAATACTCCGTCGACAACGCTCATTCTACATCGTAAAACGAACCCAAATAATGACAATGACAACTAATAAATACATGTGTCCTATCATCATCGGGTGTTTGTCGGGTTCTCTATAAATTCCAATATCGACGGATACGGGTATCTACACCTAGTTGGAAGAGAATTTCCACCTAACCTTTCATATCAACAAAGGAAGAAGTTTTTCCATGATGCCAAGTTCTTCCTATGGGATGATCCAAATTTGTTCAAACATTGCTCCGACGGGCTATTCCGGAGATGTATCCCACATTGGGATGTGAAAGGGGTGCTACAAGGATGCCATTATTCTCCTTATGGTGGTCATCATGGACCATCCAAGACCGTTGCAAAGGTGTTGCAATCCGGCTTCTATTGGCCAACTATGTTCCAAGATACTAAAAATTTCGTGATGGCTTGCGATGCTTGCCAAAGGACGGGTTCCATATTAAGGAGGCACGAGATGCCTTTAAATGGTATCTTGGAAGTGGAAGTATTCGATGTTTGGGGTATTGATTATCAAGGACCGTTTCCTTCCTTAAAAGGGAATCATTATATTTTGGTTGCCGTTGATTATGTCTCTAAATGGGTAGAGGCAATTGCTACTCCAACAAATGATGCTCGTGCCATGATCAACTTATTCAAGAAGATCATATTTCCAAGGTTTGGTGTTCCAAGAGCGGTCATTAGTGATCGTGGTACTCATTTTGGTGAGAAACAACTTGATGCCTTATTGGAGAAATATGGAGTCTATCATAGAAGAGGCTTGGCTTACCATCCACAAACTAGTGGCCAAGTGGAGGTTTCTAACCGTGAGATCAAGTCCATACTTGAAAAAGTTGTTGCCAAGTCACGAAAGGATTGGAGTATGAAACTCGATGATACCTTGTGGGCCTACCGTACCGCATATAAGACACCTATTGGTACGTCACCATATAGGTTGGTCTATGGAAAGACGTGCCATCTTCCCGTTGAGATAGAACAAAAGGCTTATTGGGCGGTTAAGGAGCTTAACATGGATCCGAAATTGAGTGGAGAAAAGCGGTTGTTGCAACTCAATGAAGTTGATGAATTCCGCTTACAAGCTTATGAGAGTTTCCGTCTCTATAAGGAGAGAACAAAAAGATGGCATCATAAGAAGATCTTGAACAAAGAATTTCAAATTGGTGATAAGGTGTTGCTATTCAATTCCCGTTACAAGCTATTTCCGGGAAAGTTACGATCACGGTGGTCCGGTCCATATACCGTCACAAATGTCAACAAGTTCGGTTCCTTTGAAGTGATGACCACCAAGTGCGAAAAATTCAAAGCAAATGGCCACCGTTTGAAGATTTATCATGAGAATGTGATCGTTGGTGTGATAGAGGAAATGACCGTTCAACCTCTACCAAAGAAAGCTTAAACCGACTCAAGCTTTTACGTCGTGCGGGACGTTAAACCAACGCTTCTTGGGAGGCAACCCAAGCTTTTTAATTGCTTTTATTTTTTTTTCCGTCATTTATTGTTTTTCGTAGATTAGTAATAAAATAATCGACTTGACGATGTTTCTTTTTGTGATTTATAGGTGAAAATGAATAAAGGAGAATATGACACGCTTCCCCATGCAAGAACCCCGTTCGGGGTGGTAGTTTTCGAATAATGGGACGGAATTAGATTAAACAAGGAAGCAAGTCAAAAAGCGTAGAACTGGTCAACCCCGATCGGGGCTGGCAATCCCGACCGGGGACGTGGTTTTCTACTCGGGCGGCTTTATGTGAAGCACGGGTAAGTTAGAAAAAAAAGAAACACAACATTCTATCATCTCCTATAACCCGACGGTACCTTTTCTTCCTCTTTCTCCATTATTTTCTTCATTTCTTCAACTATAATCACTAGGAAACATCTTGTTCTTCATCATTTTGCAATAATCAATCAACCATTAACATCCACAAGTAAGTTTCTCTTCCTTTCCTCTTTAATTTCATCCATTTCAATCAATTTAATCAAGTTTTGCAAACCCTAACTCAATTTCGGGGAATTTGATTTTGTGCTTATTTGTACTAGAAATTGATTGTAGAATGCTTTATTCATATTTATAGTATGAATTAGTTCAATAATTCGTTCTATTATGTCTATTTGGATAAATTTTGGTTTGCCTTAAGATGAATTTTTGTCTTAAATTTCAGAAAAATGGCACCAAGAAGACCTCCTACCCAAGGTGCTTCTAAGAGGAGAAGGAATGATGCGGAATCCTCCCAGGCTGCGGAGGATGTGCAAATGGAAGTGGTCCCGGAGTGGCAAGATCCGGATTTTCCCGGAGTAATCTTTAATTGTCAAAAGCAATATGACAATTGGATCATCCTAAAGAGCAAAGGTATAAAACCAACTAAATTTATCAACCAAGCTTCTTTAAACAACATTGGAATTGAAAAGAATGTTAAAGCTTTCTTTTAAAATCTTGGTATGAAGCATTGTTATACAATGGATTATAAGACCTTTCTCGAACTCACACTGGAGTTCTTGAGCTCTTTTGAGTTTCATAGGTCTAGAAAGCCCAGTTTTGTGCTTTTTGTGACCTTCCGATTGTTTAATGATGACCATAGAATGGACCTAGCGGACTTCACTATATCTTCCAATTGCCCCATAGAGACTTACCTACCGAATCACCCGAGTCTTATAACCCCGTTTTGACATGGAATGCCATTTCTCACTTTCCCTTTCAAAGTTGGGACCATTTCCCTCACCAATATATACACTATCCCGACATTCGGATTTGGCAAAGGTTTATGGGATGGACCTTTTTGGGAGAAATGAGCCTCACTCGGTGAGGAAAATTGAGGTAGAGATTTTGGGTGCATTCTTGAATGTTAATGGTGATGATACATGGGGAACCAATATCCCCTACCACTTTGTGGTCCACTTGACCAAACAATGTAACCCCAAGAATAGTTGCATTGTCTTAGGAGGGTTGGTTACAAAGATTGCTCACCACTTGTGTAGGTTCAACCATGAAAACACCAACTTGAGACCATTGCTTGTGTCTAGGGAAAAAGGGGTTGGGCTAGATTATGAGTATTTTCTTTGTTACAATTGGTTTAGGGATGCTCACCCTAACATGGTTTGGAAGATAGGTAGGCAAGACTCCATTCGTCTACCCGAAGAAAAGAATTAAATTAAGGCTTTAGTCCACACTAAGCCTTATCATGGGAGTGCCCCTTTTACTAGACCTACTTACCATTTGGACCAAAGAGGTGAGCCATGTACCACCGTTGAGCGGCGTGAGGGAGGTCAACCCTCTCAAGCACGCTATTCCACCTCTAGTATTCATTCACCTTCTAGTATGGAAATGATGGATATGATGCGAGAATTGAACTTAAGTGTTAATACAATTCGTGATGACCAAAGACTTGCATTGCATCCAATTTATGATCATTTTGCTTGACAAGGAGTAATCCAACCCGAGGGGCCACACCCTTCATTTTATACTTATCCCCCGGGTGGATTTCCTCCTCCTCCTACCCCTCTTAACAATGATGCAGGTACTTTTACTACATATACTCCCGGTCCGGATTTTTGTGGTTCGGATTATGGAGTTGAGGCATTACATGGAGGATATGGTGGCTATGGAGGGTATGGTGGTTATAGTAGCTATGGTGATGGTCTTGGTAGTGGCCAAAATATTGGTGAGTATGTCACTCCTCTTCAAGAGGATGATTCTAGTGGGAGTGGCCAACAAGGTGAAGCAAGTGGAAGTGGTAAGAAGAAGAAAGGGAGGAAGGGGTTCAACTTTTTCCCTTTTCTTAGTTGAATGATGAAGAAATCCCCCGAATTCATGCTAGCTTGGGGGGAGGCTAGCAAGTCGAGTAAGTTTTTTTTGCTTTGCATTTTAGTTTAGGTCTTGCAATCCATTAAATATGACCTCTAGTCCTTCTTGTTTTGTGCTTTGAGCCATTTTTATGGTTTAGTTGGATAATTTGAATTGTTGGCACATTGAGGACAATGTTATGTTTAGCTTGGGAGGAGATTGCATTTGCATATAGTGTAGATTGCATGTAGTGTAGAAGATTTGAAAATTTTTGAGAGAAATTTTGTGCTTTTTGAAACAATATGATTATAGGATTGTATTTAGCTTATATGGCATACTAGTTGGTAGAAGCATATGCGTTAGGTTGTATATATGCTAGTTGCATCATGGCATGTAGTTGCATTTAGGAAAATTTTGTGAAAAAATCTATTTGGGAAGCTTGACAAGTGTGTATAAGGCCCTTGCAGATACTTTTTCTTCTTGAGACTTTTCTCACTAGGATGCTTGTAAAACACCCTAGAATGTGTCATGCTAGTATCCTTTGACCTATGGATTAAGGCCTAGTCAAGAGTACCTTGTGGTGTGATAACTCCTTGACTACCGTTTATTTCAAGGTGACCCTTGAAACCATGCAACCATCTTCCATATTCTACCACATTTTATCAGCAAAAGGGAATGAGTACGAAAAATTGTTCAAAATTTGAGTTCAAGCAATGAAATGAAATGAAAACGTTTGCAATTTGCATCAAAAGAAAAGAGGAGTACAAAAATATGAAATCCTAAGCTTCAAATATAAGGCACCCTCGTTACTAATTGGGGTGACTTTGAAAATATTCAAAAGAAAATGCAAAAAGTTGAAAATTGTCAAGCATTGAAAAGCCAAACATCAAAGAAACGGCAAAAAGAAATCTTTTGCAAAAATGTCAAATGCCACAAATTAGGGGGAATAACAACAACAAAAGCAAACTCTCAATTGAAACTCAAAATATAAATGATCCCTTTTATCCATCGAATCCACTTTTATGCATGGTAGAGAGGGGACGACCCTTCTTCTTGTCTAGGAAAGAAGGGGAATTCCGCGATCCTCCAGTGTTTCTAACGCCATAAGGAGTTTACTCTTGACGAAAGCATTTAACGATTGAGGACAAAGGTACCCTAGCTTGATACAACTTGGAGGTGATTTATTGGTATCCTCTTAGGCTTAGTAGCTTGAAGAAACCGTATTTATAATTGAGTGTGTACCCTTAGATTGCTTCCCTTGTAGATAATTTCCGCCACTTAGGTGAGGAAAGTGGCTATTCATTTTTGTAGATGCATCCATTTCTTGTTTTTATGTGCTTAATGCTTGGATGTATCGCCATTTTGGCAAGCCCCACCTTGCCTTCCAAGAAGGCATCCTACCTCATGGTTGTCTTATTGTGAGTTGAAGGGGCGGAGTGAGACCCGCTAATTCACATCGGCTATATTAGTAGGTTAGTTTAAATAAGGATCCTAGTTTTTATCACCTCTTTACTCGGGACGAGCAAAGGTTTGGTTTGGGGATGTTTGATGTGACTCATATTTGAGCACATTTAGTCCCCGAATTAACCTCGTTCCCATGCTTTATACTGCATAATTGGGTCATTTACTATCTTTAGTTTCCCATTTGGCATATTCTTTGAGGTTTTGTCCCCTTAGTAGGAAAGGAGTGCTAACCTTGCATTTACATGGCGAAATGGAGCTAAATTGATCGCATCTAATGACCAAGCATCAAAGAGAAGACATTACTAGGAGGCCTAAGTAGATAATAAAGTGAATTGAGCAATGATGAAAGGATCCTTGCATCCTCAACACGATCCTTGCGGATTGTTAAGGAGCAAAAATAATGTAGTTGAGATTAGGAAACACGTAAATAAAGCTCAAAACAAACATCAGCCCTCCGTCGTACAAGCGACCCGCGTGCATATTCCTGCGACTCGCCCGTAGTGCTGCCATACGCTCCATCTCTTCGCTTGTTTGTTCCGTAATTGTTTCTTTCTTCCAACAATGCTTGCCCAAGTGTGGACAGCCCATGTGATTCATGCTTGTACTTCTTCACTTGTTGACCCATAAGGGCACAAAGACTACGTCATTCATGTCCAAAGCTAATTGTAGGCTTCCACAATCTCTTGTCTTTTCTTTTCCATTGCATTAGTACACTTGAGGGCTCTTTTATTCTCACTCACAATAAATATTGTACAATGAGAATTAATACAATTATGCCCTAAGAAACTCACTTATTTCAATAATAATCACCCAAATCGACACTTATATATCGTACTAAACCTGTCTTATCAACTTCCCCATACTTAGATCTTTACTCGTCCTCGAGTAAACTCAAAGAACTCCTTAGTAGCTCATAGCAACACCGATCCACAGAAGTGTAAGAAAATCAATAAGACTTACAATGAAACTTGTAAAGATGAGGCTCCAATATTGTAAAGGGACATCAACTTTTTATTTTTGCCTAGATCTCTCATTTTGCCTAGAGCGCCCGCCCTTGCGGATTTTCACTCTAGCTTATCATTTTTTTTCATCTCGCATCTACTCTCAGTGGCACGCAACTCGATCCTTCATTTTACCCGGAGCGCCCTTTCAGGTCTTCACTCCGTCCTCGGCCACATCCCAATCTTGCCTAGGCGCCCTTTCGGGTTTTCACCTAGCCTGGATTCATTCTTTTTCTTTCTTTTTTCTTCTTTCTTTTTTTCATTTTTTTTTTGGGAATGGAAATAACTGAAATAAAGCACACCACACAAGTACAATGAATTACAATCGGAACGATTCTCCTCCCTACACTTGAATTAAACATTGTCCTCAATGTTGCATAGGACACAATAAAAAGGAAAGGAGAAAACCCACCTTATTAAAGGGAGCGTCATGGGACTTCACTAGTACAACCATCCTTTAGCAAACCACATAAACATGTCAACCGCTCACCACACCTCCTCCCCACACTTGGTCATGAGCATCCACCATAAAGCACAAGAACAACAAGGCCAACAAAATCACAACTACACCCAATCGCAATAAGAAGGTGCCCACAACATCACACCGCGATTACACCTCACCTTACTCACTAACCTACCCAACCATCCTTCTTTGTCGCCCTTCTTATGACGCCAATACCATAAATATGCAATGAATCTTGAGGTATTGTCCGGTCTTTTTTTCCCTCTTTTTTTTTCTTTTTTTTTTTTTGTATTTTCGTTTTTTTTTTCAGATTTTTTTTTTTCAAAAATAACAATTTACGGGTTGCCTCCCGGGAGCGCTTTTATTTAACGTCGTTGACTCGACATCTCGCGTAATGGTAAAACCACACGACTTAAGCTGAGATAGAAAGCTTACCGTAACTCACCAATTAACCATGGAGAATGAGTGAAATGTCAAGTCACGTTCAGAACAATTTAATGCCCTTAGTAACCTATCAAACATGTTAGCCCACAAAAACGAGAAGTGACAATAATAGTTTAAGAGCAGTCGAAGCCATACATGTACAAAAGAGGTATAAACATACAAATACTTTTCTTTACCTCTATATTTCTCAAAATTAGCTACCATGTCACGATATGGCTCCTTATATGATGAGGTTGATATAGGGATACTCAAGTAAGGAATGAGGATAATATAAAAATTTTGAGGGACTAACACAGATTGAGTCTCAAAAGGTGGAATGGGTGATTCCTTCTTGTGAATATAAGACTCATCAACTACCTTGTCCTCTCCTTCCCCACCTTTTTATCAAACTCCATGCTAATGAATTCAACTAGTGTAGGAAGGTCATCTTTCATATTATTAAAAACAAGTATCTCCTCTTCTTTCATCCTGCTCACTATGGTGTCATCACATGACACAAACACCCCCTCTTTCTTATGCTCAACAATCACATTTGAAAACTCATCAACGATCGAAACATTACTCAAATCACTTTGCACCAATGAATTATCAACATGTGTCATCTCAATATTAGTGCAAGATGAGTCAACAAGCATAGAAACAGGGGAAGGGGGTGAAGAATGTATCACACCATATTCATCCTCCTCATCATCCCAAAAACCATCATCATCACTGTCAACATCACACTCTTTATAAGAGTGCTTCACTTCAGGTTCAAGGGGAAGGGGGTCATGAAACTTATCAACATGCTCAATTTGCCACTTAATATAATAAGAATCAAGCTCTTCTTGTTTCAGAGGCATATCAAAGTAGTTAGTCATTTGTTCAACACAATCCTCTAAATCTTGACTAACTAGGTTAGTCTCACATGGAAAAGGTGTAACATTAGCACAAGAAGAATTCACATCAGCCATTAAAGCACGTATCATGTCTTCAGTAGACATAGGTGAGTTATCATGATAATTCAAAGCACCATAATAGAGGGGATCGGGTTGTATAGGAAATGAATTGTATCGCTCCCATTCTTCAGTGTCATGAGCCAAATATTGAAAAAGTTCCCACTTCTCCTCATAGCTCAACCCATTAATGAATTTTCCACCACTTAAAGAATCTACATGCCCAAGAGTCTCCTTATTTAGACCATTATAAATTACATGACAAAGCTCCCATCTTTGATAAGGATGACGACATCTTATAACATATTCATGGAGCTTATTGAAATATTTATAAAATAGTTCATGCTCATATTGGGGGAAATATTTTGTAGCCATCTATCAAGTAAACTAAGACGAAATTAATTAACTAAGTAAGACACTCTACACTACAAACACAAAAATTAACTATTGTCTTCCCCAGCAAAGGCGCCAAATTTGACGGGCTGAAATATCGTATGCCTATCAAATGTAAATTTATAATCACTTACTTACTAAGCTACTAAAACAGTAATATAGCGAAAGTAAGGGTCGAACCCACAAGGAAGGACTAAATTAATTAACTTGTCTAAGAGTAGAGAGTAAAGTAACCAGTTTAGGGGGGATTTGAATTGCTTAATTAACTAGAAAAGTAATACTAAGCAAATAATAAAGATGAGCAAATTCATAGATTTAAAGGTCTTGGGTCAAGCACAAATCCGCAACTTAATACCAATTGATCATTGCAAGACGGTTCTAATTAATTATCTTGACTACCTTATCGTGAATGATGATATTCCAATTCTCCTTAAGATTAGCTAATTAAAACGTATCCCGTTCTTAACTCGCCCTATCTATTAAACAACCTTAACAATCCAGTTCAAGGTTTAATCTAACAGCAGCAATATGAATAGATAATTCGACAAGGGATAAATAGCACATACAATCCAGTTGTACTATAGATATATGTTAATCGCTTCTAAGTATCAATATTAACGAATCCCGTTCAGTATTAATCCCTAATTGTTACAAATATAGAGTAATAATTAAATCCTATTCAATTAACTCTAATAACAATAGAACGATGAATTAGACAACTAGTTACGCACCTAGAAATCATAAGACAACATTCATAAGATAGAGAACGAAGCAATTAACAATAGTCAAGACAAAGATTAGAACTTTCAAACTCACAATTTAATAATAAGTGCTTCAATGTCTTTAGCCAAGAGAGGGAAGAATTAGTTCCTCATAATAGATCTAGAATAATAAATTAGGGTTCTTAATAGTCTCCCCAAATTACAATGCTTATTTAATGAATAATAGAGATCGATACTTGGTATATCTAACCTAATAATAATAGCTAATAATAATAATGCTAAAAAAATAATGTAGTTGAGATTAGGAAACACGTAAATAAAGCTCAAAACAAACATCAGCTCTCCGTCGTACAAGCGACCCGCGTGAATATTCCTGCGACTCGCCCGTAGTGCTGTCATGCGCTCCATCTCTTCGCTTGTTTGTTCCGTAATTCTTTCTTTCTTCCAACAATGCTTGCCCAAGTGTGGACAGCCCATGTGATTCATGCTTGGACTTCTTCACTTGTTGACCCATAAGGGGACAAAGACTACGTCATTCATGTCCAAAGCTAATTGTAGGCTTCCACAATTTCTTGTCTTTTCTTTTCCATTGCATTAGTACACTTGAGGGCTCTTTTATTGTCACTCACAATAAATATTGTACAACGAGAATTAATATAATTATGCCCTAAGAAACTCACTTATTTCAATAATAATCACCCAAATCGACACTTATATACCGTACCAAACCCGTCTTATCAAGGCCTAAGTAGATAATAAAATAAATTGGGCAATGATGAAAGGATCCTTGCATCCTCAACACGATCCTTGCGAATTGTTAAGGAGCAAAAAGAAGAGAAGCTGTCTGTCCCAGGATCCAAGCGGATTGTCCATAATCCGGGCGTCTCTGAGCAGCAAGATCCGAGCATCTTGTGCCCAGGACGAGCGTCCCACAGCAGCTCAAGCCGAGCGTCTCATCTGTGATCCACTCGGATCACAGGACAGTACCATCCGTGCCACAACTCAAGATGCACGGGACGACCAGATTGACACGAGACTAGCAAGACGGATATGCTCATTTCCTCCGAGAGGAGCATTTCCTCAACTTTTCTTAGGGTCTTAAAAATCATTTAAGCTTTTAGTAACCCTAATTTATGTACCGAATCTTTAGTATAAATACCCCATTGTACTACCTAGATTAGCATCAATATTTAATCCAATCTTAATCAATCCTTAATACTTCCTTAATCCATCTTAATTAGTTCTTAATACTCTCAAATTAGTTGTAATAGAATTTATCAATATTAATTATATCTTAATCTTTCCTTAATTTCTCTATTGTTCTTCATTTTATTTTGGGTAATTAGATGATTATTTGGGTTTATTTGGGAGATTGACAACCTTCCATCAATCATCAAGTACTTCTATTATTCTTTGCATTATTATTTTTGAATCTCCATAGGTATAATTTTCTTAACCCTTGTTTTAATTATTGTTAATCACTTTCATTTGTTCATCATGTTTTGCCTTGTTAATATGATTGACAACCTTGTTAGCATGTTAAACTCGATAATGAGTGAATAGTTTCCTTACCTAAGGTTAATGGGGAATTAGGGGAAACAAACCTGGGGAATGATTCATGCTTAATCTAATATCTTTTCATGATTTATTTGCTTGCTTGTTATGATTTCAACTTATGCACATGTTATGTTTGATGAAATGCGAGCCTATGAATCCTTGCATTTTTTTATCCATCACCTATCTTTTCAATGAGGCTTGTAAGCTTATACACCAACTCGAGCCTCATTAGACCATGCATATAGTTGAATAGGAAGAATTAAGTCGACTTGTAGGTGTTGTACAATCTTAACCGATTCGGCTCCGGGACCCAAACCTTCCTAGGGATTGTAAGCTTATACACCAACTCGATCCCATCATAACAATAATTACTTGCTTATAATTTGAGAATATGTTTGTATGATCAACTCCCATGAATCCCCTATGAACCCATGACACCCTAGTGCTTTTAATCAATTGTTTACATCTCCATTTTATTTACCTTGCATTTATTTTCAATGTTGATTAGTTTTAGTCGATCTCCTACCTCAACCCCAAATTGTGACACCCTAAGACACGACCACTTACAATTGAAAATCCTACATCAATACCCATCCCTTGGGATCCGACCTTTACTTGCCTCTTTGCTAAGAGTAGTTTGTGAAGTTATAAATATTGTTTTTGTTAGGTTACTTTTGACGACGAGTTTAAAAACCTCATACCACTGATAGGCATAACCGAACATTTTTATTCCGATTACTTCAAGGGGTCAGGTTTCAATTTTTGCACGGAGCCGTCGACATGCTTGATCGTTCTTCTGTTTGCTCGTGATAATGGCACATGTTCTCTTTAGGCCATGTTTGCCTACACTGGAGTATTGCCGATCTTCTTTCAGAAGTAATATTTCTTGATGGTGCCGGTGTTCCAATGTACCCCCAATTTAGCTCTGTCCATGTCGGCCAAGGTGTATGTACCGTGCCTTAGGATCTTGGTGATTTGGTATGGGCCTTCCCAGTTGGCGGATAGCTTGCCATGTAGGTTACCCTGTTCGAACGCTGCGCTTTTCCTCATGACCTAATTTCCGACCTGAAACTGTCGCCGTTGTACTCTTCGATTGTAATGTTTTCTCATTCGATTCTGGTACACTGCTATGATCAGTCGGGCTCGTGTCCTGGTTTCTTCTACTAGGGCGAGGGCGTCCGTCATGGTTTCTTCGTTGCTCTCTGGGTCGAAGTACATTTTGCGTGCGGTGGGTACTTGTATATCCACCGACAACATCGCTTATGCTCCGTAGACCAGGTTGAAGGGAGTGTGGCCTGTAGACTCTTCAACTGTGGTTTTGAGTGACAATGGAACGCTTTCCAGCTCGTCGACCCACGCTCCTTTCAGTTTGTCCATATGTTTTCTTAGGCCGACCAGTATTTGTTTGTTGGCCGCCTCTACCTGGCCATTACTTTGTGTAGTAGGATCTAAAGGATATGAGTCCCTCGTATTCTCATCCAAAGGACAATCCAAAAAGGCTACTCAAAAATCCATCACAATATGAAGCAATTCAAAAGAAACAAAACGGACAGAAATCGAAGCATTCTGTTTTGATTTCAGTTTTCAGGTCTAAGTTGAAATGCTCATATCTTGAGTTCTATCTGGCCAAAACTTATGTTCTTTATATGTATAAAATCTTGAGAATGTCATATTTCTCATAGATGTGGAATGGTCAAGTTTGACCAAGTGTATTTTGCTCAAAAAGCCCTCAAAAACTGGCACGATTTCATGTTCCAGTTGCAGCAATTCTGATCTGTCAATACTAAAGGGATCATATCTCTCATACCAGACAACACCTTTGAATGATTCTAATTATATATGGAAGCTAACTCATTTAGCTTCAATTTGAATATTCACGGGTCCCCCAATTTCACCTGATCAAGACATTATGACGTCTGCAAAATGCCCCTAAATGTAGAACTGTTACAGCTTATTTCAGGATTGACCTACTAGCACTCAAACATGCATAACTCATAATCCAGGAGCCCATTTCATGTTATTCCAATTAAACGAAATTTAACTCTTTAGCTTTCATTTGGTACCTATGGGCAATTCTAACTCATCCTGAGGAGCAAGTTATGGGGTCTGCAAGACATGTCTGATTCCAACAATGCTATGCGATGGTCTGCCTAGCACTTGTGTCCAACAAGGGCATTTGTCTGCCTTAAATGACATGTACAAGGCTAGGAATCTGTCCTTAAATTGTTCTAAGCATGTGAACATCATATGGAAGGCAGAAGATGACCTTTTTAAATTCAGAAATGCACCTAACATAATCTGAACATTTGAAAGCGACATCCTAGTGGTCCTATTTTTGGACTGTTGTTCTTTCTTCTATAATTACAGCTGCACTTGTCCTTGGCCACAAAAATACTGAATACTAAACCCTATTTCAGAGACTTCGTGCTGCCAAAAACCCACACCAATCTCCTACAATTGAGGACAAAAGGAAAGCCTTAAAAACAACCAATGACATCTCACATTGCTCTCCAAGTTTAATGTTAGTTTATTTCTTATTAGAACATTGTACTATTTTAATTCTAAGCCCTTGGATGATGCTAGATCATCCTTTGAAGGCATTTCGATCCTTAGGATTTCCTACTTATGTTTGCCTATATAAAGGCCTCATTCTCTATTGTAAGATATAAACTTTGACATATATGATGAACATTTGCTTTTGTGCAAAAACCGTCTACCTTCGTGGAGTGTTTGCTACTTCGTGGAGCGCCTTGATCTTTGATCTTCGTGGCATCAATTAAGTAGAAAGATTTCATCTTTCATATTTTCTTATTTCTTGTTAAATTCGTGCTTTAGTTTTATTAATACAAACCACAAAATCCGTCTCCCATAAACCTCACAAACAAACCTCGTGTTCTCCCCATTTTTGTCCTTTGTTTTAATTTTGTTAATATCATATTTGATGTTCATGTTCTCTTGTTTCTAAAGACTAAAAAAAAGTCATAATCCGCAAATTATATGCAGCACTTTGTGGGTGGCAAACGGCGGATTAAGCATGCCTGATGTTGTAGATCTTTAGCCATTCCCTCAGTTTTGGGTTGTCTAACTATCTCCCGTGGTCAAAACCCATTATTTTGGGAATGCCGAATTTTGTGATGATGTTCTGCTTGATGACCTGCTTTACTGTCGCCTCGGTGATTCTGACCACGATCTTTATCTCCACCCATTTTGAGAAGTAGTCGATGACAACAACAAGGAACCTCCTCCCTCCACTCGTGGTGGTAAAGGGGCCTAGTATGTCCATTCCCAATGGGCAAAGGGTATTAGGCTCAACACTGGCTACAGGTCTCATGCCGGCGCATATATGATGGGTGTGTGGATCTATCAGTTCCTACACCTCATCGTCAGCTCTTTCGCGTTTGCCTTCATGGTGGGCCAGAAGTATTTTGCTCTTAGTTCTTTATGAGCCAGATTTATACCTCCGATGTGGAGACGGCAAATGCCGGAATGAATGTCCGAAAGTACTTGCTTGGCCTCTCTCGGATTCAAGCATCTGAGGAGTGGGCCTGAGAACCCTCTTTTGTAAAGTGTTCCCTCGATCATTAGGAAACGACTGACAATTGTCCGGATTTTTCTTTCCATCATCCCATCTGGTATCCTTCCTTCAGTCTTGAAGTTGACTGTGTTCGTCAGCCTGGTCGGACCTTCGGGCTTGACCACTCTAATTGGTGTCGGGTCCGGTTCGATGCACTTTCTAACTCGTACATGACCCACACTAATCGGTGGATATGGAGCTGGCTAGCTTGGATAGTGAATCAGCCCTGTTATTCTTTGACCTGGGTACCTGCACTATCTCGTAGGACTTTAGCTCGGCGAATCTTTTCTTGACTTTCTCTAGGTACTTGAGCATCGAGGGCTCCCTCACTTAGTACTCCCCTATGATCTGATTGACGACGATTAGGAAATCCGTGAATAGTCGTAGTACTATGGCTCCAGCGGCGGTGGCGAGTTTGATGCCCGGTATCATTGCCTCATATTCGGCCTCGTTGATTGACGCCTCGAAGGTGAATCTTAGGGCGTGCTCGAACTCTGCCCCTTCCGGGCTTATGATAACTACTCCTACTCCGGACCCGACGGTTGTGGATAACCCGTTGGTATTGACTTCTAAGGCCTCTTTGGATTCCTCACTCTCATCGGAGCGGGAACACTCAGCCATGAAATCCTTTAGGGCTTGAGCTTTTATGTCAGTTCCGGATTAATAATTAATTCCATGCCCTGATAGCTCTACTGCCCATTTTAGCAACAGACCGGACTTTTCAAACTTTACCAAGCCCTACTCGAGTGACCGCTCCGTCATTACCATTATAGGGTGTGCGTCGAAGAATGGACGCAGCTTTCTGGCTGCTACCACCATAGTGAATACGACCTTCTCGATGCGCGGGAAGTTTTTCTCAGCTGGACCCAACACGTGGCTGATGAAGTAGATGGGTTGCTGGCTCTTGCCTTCTTCTCTTAGTATCACGATGATGACGGTGACGTCGGTGATACCCGTCGTGAGGTGTCAAAAATAAGATTTATAATTTCCAACTATAACTATAGCAAGCGGCAGTCGGGTCGAACCACAGAGAGGCAGATGTAAATTCTAGTTGTCTAAATTCAGTCTAAGGTAACAGTTGTGGGGGTTGATTCGAGTTGGTCTACAGCTAAGAGTAAATAATAAACTAGAAAGACGGATTAAACAGATAAAGAAGGGGTACTAGGATGGTCGGTTCATTAAAGCTTCGGCGGCAGCATACTAAACAGGTCTAAATCGAACACAAGTGAGGCGGGAAACAAGAGGTCCTCTCGGCCCACCCTTAACAAATAGCATCTTTCGATCTCGCTATAGGTCCCTAATGTCACTAATACTAACTCTCGTTCTGAAAAGTGACTAACAGTCTAAACTATACCTATCTTTCGATCTCAGCACAGTCTAGTCGATTTAATTGGTGATCTAATAACATACCCTATCTTTCGATCTAATGGGTTTGTCATACATTAAGTATCTAACTGGTCGCATGCATTCGATTCGTTAAATACAACATTAAAATCAATTAAAACGAAAGGTAACCTCACGAGGTCAATCGATCGACCAAGAATGTCAGTCGATCGAATGACACGCGAATTCAGGCCGTGTTTAATACTTTGCCGCCTACGCTAAAATTCGCCTACATCCTAGCACAAATAATCTAGCTACTCATGCTAAGGGTAAAAACAATAATATTAACGATAAGAATTACTGAATTCATGCTTGAAACGATAAAGTAAACAATTAACATAAACGATAAAATTGGTTGCGGGAATCTAACTATCAATTCTAATCTAATAATGAAATAAGATGAACTGAAAGAAAACAGGAGGAATACCGAAAATCGCAGGAGAACAGTAACGAAATGATTAGAAGTATGAATAAAATCTGATGCAAACGATATCCCAAACCCTAACTATTAAAGCTAATGTAAAACTGATGAATATCTGAATAAAACTTGATGATAAACTGAATGAATTGGGTTACGTTATAAAGAGAGTATAGGTAACATAATTCCTAAACCTAGCAACTAGTGGGCTTGATAAATCTCGATCTTTTAATTCTCGTCTGGAATAGCGTCTTGGTCGATCGACTGACGTTGCCGGTCGATCGACTGCTTAGCAGTGTACAGTAGCTTCTGTACCCCGATGGTTGGTCGATCGACTGAAGGTAACGGTCGATCGACTGCTTTAGCTGCTACTTGACTTCATATTTCTCGTGGGCTTGTCTTTAGGGCTCTGAAATGCGCACCAAGCTCGTTCCTCAGGAGAATACTTCACGTCACATGTAATGCAGGATACTCGGGGACGGATTTGGCTTGATTTCCGTTGGATTCTTCAAATTTCTGCAATAATGTACAAAATACGGAAGTAGACGGAAATAGGGACAAATGCAGCATAAACTACATGAATGAGCTCTGAAATGCGTGTAAAATGGGATGTAAAACATCATATAAAAGACACGCATCAAACTTCCCCAAACCAAACCCTTGCTTGTCCCCAAGCAAGAACTAGACTCGATCTATTGACCTAATGGAACGAGTTCAATCTCAGAGCGAAATGCAACATGTAAAGCCTAAACCAATTTAATGAACCAACAATCAATTAGCAATGTGAATCATGCAAACGAGTTATAAAGTCGTTAAAAACTGCTGAACCGTCAACTATAGAGACTTATCATTATGGACTCTCACGGGTCGCTCAAATCACACAATGAATACAGGTGAGTATATGTAAAAGATAGAAAGAAGTAAATTTTGTAATGACACTCACCTAACTACGACCTATAAGAACATGCCTGCAATCTAATATGAAAATGATCTCTACAACCGTACATACGCATTCCAACCAACAAAATGACCATGACACATGCCGAGGTATATATGGGATATGTGAGGTATGGGTAAGAAGAGGCAAAACATTTATGGTAAAGTGGAGGTACAGGTGATCAAGCTAGTACCAAAACGGAACCAAATGGCAACATCCAACTTCTTGCTCATAATCAAACGAAACGGTGCTATAGCAAGAATAAATCTCACAGTTTCCAGAGATACAAGTAATCAACTAACTCCCCATGAATTAAGAACAAAACATGGGAGCAAAAATCCCCATAAGATAAAGGATTGAATTATGCGAATTAATTTTCTCTTTTTCTTTCGAACTCCGGTCGATCAACCTATAGGGGCAGTCGATCGACTGCTTAAACAATACATAA
Organism: Silene latifolia; assembly: GCF_048544455.1. NCBI lineage: Eukaryota > Viridiplantae > Streptophyta > Magnoliopsida > Caryophyllales > Caryophyllaceae > Silene > Silene latifolia. Next base: position 71,833,435 of record NC_133537.1, on the reverse strand, counting down.
CTTTTTTTTTTTCTTTTTCGAATCATTTTTTTCATTTTTTTTTTTCTTTTCTTTCCTCCTTTATTTCATTTCCCAACCATCATCTCAACAAAGCATATGCCACCAAAAATAAGTAACAACCCCAAGAACACAGACTACTAGCTTGCCAAAGGACAGGCTAATGTAGGATGTAGTAAATAGGACAAAAAGGATATTTTTGGCAGTGTGGAGTTTATGGGCAAAATGAGAAAAGGGAAACCTCTACCACATATGTCAACTAACCACAGACCGAATGCATACAGGTATTAAGCAGATTAAGTTCATATTTATGCACATTGATATGACATGTCTTATAAGGAGTACTACTCACATTCCTAGATAAACCGGTCATAGATGTCACCAGTTATAGGCTCTAATAACTCAGAAATATGATGTAGCTTGCCAATTTTCTAAGTCAAGTCTCAAGTTCAGCAAATAATTAACGAAAACTCGTAGATATGCAATTACGATTCTACTAATAACATGTCAATTAGCAAGGCTTAGGCAAAAACAGGTGCAAATTGCAATATCATCCTTGAAATACTACCGTTCCGACTCGACCTATATGCTAAAATAAACGTGCATTTTATGGAAATTTTTGAAATTTTTCAATTTGTTTTTGGATTTTTTGTATATATATGAGAAATCAAATAAAACAATGCAAAACAAAATTATAAACGTGAATGCAAGCAAATGATATGCGACGCAAAACCCTTCCCCAAACCAAATCGCACAATGTCCCCATTGTGCAAAATCATGTAATGAAAGAAAAGAGAAATGGGAATTTGCGAGAAAATTAAATAAACATGACGTGAAAATCGGGAACTTACAAGACTTTAAGCGCAGCAAAGGAAACCTCCCCAAACCAGCTTGAGCTAGGAGGTTTCAGTAGCCAGCAGTGCTACCAATAAATACCTGAGAAGACAAACAAAATCCACGCATAAAATCAAGAGAACAAATTTAAAGTGGTAAAATGGTGCACGAATGAGAAAATTAGAAGAAATAAGTAATTTGACGGACAGTAAAGTGGAGTAGAAAACTCCCTTAAGTCCGCAAATTGACCAAACACAGCAGGGGAGAGGTCGTGAACAGGTACGACAGCGTCCTTGGTCGATCGACCAAAAGGGGCAGTCGATCGACCAGATGAACAGGAACAGAAGCTCCTGGAAAGCGCAACTCAGTCGATCGACCGATGAAGCCAGACGATCGACTGAAAGTACTGCTGTACTCCTTACTTCTTCGTATTTGCTCAATAACTTGATCAAATGAGGTCTAAAAACCTGCAAGTGCATAATAATACGCGCCCAAAATTGCGCAAAACCCAGAATAAAGTCTAAAGTACTTAAAAATCCTAAGCAAGCGAAATAAAATGCGAAGTTTTCGTGCACACAAAAGCAAAAAAAATTGTCTTAACAAAAGCAAATAAATTGAAGTTTATAAAGAGCTTGATCAACTAATAGTTGATCAAGAAAGACCACGGTATGGCCCACTTTATCGGCTTCTGGCTACTAGAGGTAGCCTCAATGGTGCTTATCTGAGCAGCTGCACCCTTCTTAGCTTCCACGTCCGTATGGCTCAACGGATCAACAATCTCATCATCTCCCCAGTCAAGGATCTCTTCGGGCTTGTCAGAATCCAAATCAGACTCTCTGGCTTTGACCGGCTCGTCATCAACTACCTCATCAATTCCATAGCTCAGGCAACCAAGACCTCCTCTTTGAATAATCGGCTTCTTCGCAGCTAGAGTGACCTGCAGCTCTTCCTTCCCCAAACCAGCTTCTGCAACATCTAAAACAACATATTCGTCCTCCTTTTTGCTCCCAATCTGGGGCGGAGGGGTTAACACAGGAGTGATAATAGAGACAGGCAATTCAGGAAGCACAAAGTACGATTTCTTTTCAGAAACCGTATTGCAAGTCATAGGCCACATGGGGTCCTTTTTGTTAGCCGGTTGGGCAAAGACAATAGAATGCTTGCCTACTTTGAAAGTCAAGGTACCTAGACCGACATCTATGACTGCACCAGCAGTGTGCAGAAATGGCCTACCCAAAATGATGGGAATATGAGCATCCTCAGGCATGTCAAGGACAACAAAGTCAACGGGGAAGAAAAACTTCCCTATTTGGACAGGGATGTCCTCTAAGACTCCTATGGGTTGGACCGCAGAGTGATCGGCCATCTGGACGGTCATATCTGTCACTGCGAACCTAGTCAATTTGAGCTTCCTAGCTAGACTCAAGGGCATGACGCTTATACTAGCTCCTAAGTCACATAACGCCTTCTCAATAGGGAAGGTACCTATATTGCATGGAACAGAAAAGCTACCCGGGTCCTCTAACTTATGGGGTGCAGTGTGAGACAAGTAAGAGCATGACTCTTTGGTTAAAGCAACAGTGTGAACATGTTCACGCGACTTTTTATTTGACAATAGCTGTTTCATAAATTTAGTGTATGCTGGCACTTGGTTAACTAACTCAAGGAAGGGTACCTGAACATTCAAGCTACGAATAACTTTCTCAAACTTACTGAAAGATACATGTTCCTTTGTCGGCACTAGTCTCTCCGGATATGGGGCTGTAAGAAGTACCTTAGCCCTCTCCTCTAAATCACGCGTGCCGGCATCCGTGGACTTAGGCTGGAAGTCCACTGCTTTCTCCTTGTTGAAGCTTGACCCCTCTTCAGACCGTCTCAAATGTGAGCCATTAACCATCGTCGGATCGAACTTCGGGGCCGGGACTGACCCATCAGCACTCGGGTCTTGTCCTAATGTCTTCGGGACTGTCGAACCCCGGAACAAATGGTCTCTCAAATTGTCGGGCATTGAAGGATGAAATTCCTCGACATCAGCAGTGACCTCAGTCGATCGACCACCTTGCTCAGTCGATCGACTGAGGTGAACACTTCCAGAAGCTCCTGTAACCCGCATGTCAGTCGATCGACCGGGTGTATCAGTCGATCGACTGATATACCTGGTAAACGCCTGTTTCTTTGATTTATTCGTTGAAGCTTTCTTTTGACTTGTTTCCGGCTCATCTTTTTCAACAGCGTCCTCGACCATGGCAGGACCATCAAGGGTGGAGCCACTCCTCAAAGTGATGGCATTTAAGGTCTCCTTTTGATCAGTTTGGGTCGGTAAGTGCCCCGGAGCTCGAGTGTTACTTTTGCTAGCCAATTGAGCAATTTGGCTCTCTAGTAGCTTTATCCCGGCCTCTCTTGCTTGGGACTCCTTTAGCAACAAGTTCTTAAGCTCGGAATATTCAGAATTCTGCGATTCTTGCTGCTGCGGCACATAGGGAGATTTCTGATATTGTTGCTTTTGATGAGGAGGTACATAGGGTTGCTGCTGCGGGGGAGCTTGAGTTGGGTTCAGGACATTTTGGCTCCTCCAACTCAAGTTGGGATGGATATTCGGCTCATAGTAGGTGTTGGTCTGCCTATAGTGTTGAAAGGCAGCACAAGACTCAAAGGGACTAGGGCGTTCTTGAAACGTGTCCCTCGGCTCCACACCTTTCACAGGATTTAAAAGGACCGTCGACACAAAGATTTACTTGGTACATCCCACCTTTAGAAGCTCCTCCTAGTTCATACTTGTCAAATCTCGCATAAGAGCTTCAAGCGCAAAGAACAGAGGAAGATTCAGACTCTCCTCTGGTTCCCTCTGAATTCCAATACTCACCTTGTGGGTAGCTAGATCGTCAATGATCTTCCACCCCTTGGTTGCTCCCAAGTTTTCAAAGAAATCGGCCATTGGGCGCAGATCCAAAATGGCCCTCTGATCGTCGTACAACCCATTATAGAAATGATTGCACAAGCTCCATTTTTCAAACCCATGGTGCGGTATGGTTCGCACCAACTTCTTAAATCGGACCCATGCCTCGTGGAAGTTCTCATCCGGCCCTTGTTTAAAACTTGTGATTTGGGCTCTAATAGCAATCGTCTTAGAAGCAGAAAAGTACTTTTTGTAGAATGCCAATGCCAAGGAATTCCAATCAGTAATCCCATGAACGGCTCGGTCCAGATCTCTATACCACTCCCTTGCAGCATCACGAAGGGAGAAGATAAACATGGTCTCCTTGATCTGGTCTTGGGTCACACCGGCTGGTGGGGGTATGGAACAGCAGTAGTCAATAAAGGTCTCCATATGCTTAGCTGCATCTTCATTTGCGACTCCCAATCGCTTTCTCTCAACCATGTTAATGTATGAAGGCTTTGGTTCGAAATTCCTCGCATCTCCTGGTAATTCGAACCCCTTATATAAGTTTTCAGCTGTCGGCTCAGAATGACTAGCTATACTCGCTTCCTCGGCCATGACTGGAATTTCTGGAGAAGTAACTGTCTCGGCTGAAGAAGTGGAAACGGGTGTCTTCTTCGAACAGGTCGTTCTCGTAATAGCTTGACAGAGTACTCAGCTCTTCCTCTGTCGGTAATACCCTTTGTGTTCGTCTCAACTCGCGCAAAGATTTCTCTATCTCAGGATCAAATGGTACTAGTTCACCACCCTGTGACCTGCGCATAAGAAGAAACTACAAAAAGAATATAAGAAAAGTTGAAGGAACAGAAGTTCCTTAAACTAAGAAAGACTAAAAAATAAAACAACTAAAATTAGAACTATTGCCCCCCCGGCAACGGCGCCAAAATTTGATACCCGTCGTGAGGTGTCAAAAATAAGATTTATAATTTCCAACTACAACTATAGCAAGCGGCAGTCGGGTCGAACCACAGAGAGGCAGATGTAAATTCTAGTTGTCTAAATTCAGTCTAAGGTAACAGTTGTGGGGGTTGATTCGAGTTGGTCTACAGCTAAGAGTAAATAATAAACTAGAAAGACGGATTAAACAGATAAAGAAGGGGTACTATGATGGTCGGTTCATTAAAGCTTCGGCGGCAGCATACTAAACAGGTCTAAATCGAACACAAGTGAGGCGGGAAACAAGAGGTCCTGTCGGCCCACCCTTAACAAATAGCATCTTTCGATCTCGCTATAGGTCCCTAATGTCAATAATACTAACTCTCGTTCTGAAAAGTGACTAACGGTCTAAACTATACCAATCTTTCGATCTCAGCACAGTCTAGTCGATTTAATTGGTGATCTAATAACATACCCTATCTTTCGATCTAATGGGTTTGTCACACATTAAGTATCTAACTGGTCGCATGCATTCGATTCGTTAAATACAACATTAAAATCAATTAAAACGAAAGGTAACCTCACGAGGTCAGTCGATCGACCAAGAATGTCAGTCGATCGACTGACACGCGAATTCAGGCCGTGTTTAATACTTTGCCGCCTACGCTAAAATTCGCCTACATCCTAGCACAAATAATCTAGCGACTCATGCTAAGGGTAAAAACAATAATATTAACGATAAGAATTACTGAATTCATGCTTGAAACGATAAAGTAAACAATTAACATAAACGATAAAATTGGTTGCGGGAATCTAACTATCAATTCTAATCTAATAACGAAATAAGATGAACTGAAAGAAAACAGGAGGAATACCGAAAATCGCAGGAGAACAGTAACGGAATGATTAGAAGTACGAATAAAATCTGATGCAAACGATATCCCAAACCCTAACTATTAAAGCTAATGTAAAACTGATGAATTTCTGAATAAAACTTGATGATAAACTGAATGAATTGGGTTACGTTATAAAGAGAGTATACGTAACATAATTCCTAAACCTAGCAACTAGTGGGCTTGATAAATCTCGATCTTTTAATTCTCGTCTGGAATAGCGTCTTGGTCGATCGACTGACGTTACCGGTCGATCGACTGCTTAGCAGTGTACAGTAGCTTCTGTACCCCGATGGTTGGTCGATCGACTGAAGGTAACGGTCGATCGACTGCTTTAGCTGCTACTTGACTTCATATTTCTCGTGGGCTTGTCTTTAGGGCTCTGAAATGCGCACCAAGCTCGTTCCTCGGGTGAATACTTCACGTCACATGTAATGCAGGATACTCGGGGACGGATTTGGCTTGATTTCCGTTGGATTCTTCAAATTTCTGCAATAATGTACAAAATACGGAAGTAGACGGAAATAGGGAGAAATGCAGCATAAACTACATGAATGAGCTCTGAAATGCGTGTAAAATGGGATGTAAAACATCATATAAAAGACACACATCAGTCGGTAACGGCTATGTATAAATAGAGCATCTCGCCGGTCACCGGCCGGGCTAGGGTTGGTAGTTCTTTGAGGTGGTTCTTAAGAATGTCAAAGGCATGCCATTGCTCCTCTTCCCACTGGAACTATTTATTACCCTTTAAGATGTTGAAGAAAGCCCTTGACTTGTCTGTCGACCTCGATATGAATCGGGATAGCGCTGCCATTCTTCTTGTGAGTCTTTGGATATCTCTGATCGTTCGGGGTTCGGGGAGGTCTATAACGGCATGTACCTTTTCCGGGTTGGCATCTATTCCCCCTCGTGCTGAACAAGAATCCAAGAAACTTCCCCGACCATATTCCAAAAGTGCACTTCTTTGGGTTCAACTTCATCTGGTATCTTCGAAGGGACATGAATGTTTCCCCGATGTCGTTCAGGTGTTCCTCTTCGCTCTTGTTTTTGATAATGGCGTCGTCGACGTATACCTCAACGTTTCTTCCTTTTTGGTCAGAGAAGATTTGGTCGACGAGCCTTTGGTAAGTGGCTCTTATGTTCTTTACACCCAATGACATCATCTTGTACATGAGATGCCATGGCCTGTGATGAACGCGCACTTGAATTTTTCTGGCTCCCATAGATGTACCTGGTGGTACCCTGAGAAGGCGTCCAAGAAACTTAAAATGGAATGACCGCTTGTGGTGTCGACCAGCTGGTCGATTCTCGGCAGCGGGTAACAATCATTGGGGCATCTTTTGTTGAGTTTGGTAAAGTCCACGCATATCCTCCATGCTCCGGATACTTTCTTTTCCATTACAACATTAGCAAGCCACTCCAGATAGTCACACTTCTCGATGAATCTTGCGAATAGTAATTTGTCGACCTCCTATTTTATGGCAGCACCCTTTTCTGTTGACAAGTTCCTCTTCTTCTGCTTGATCAGTTTGTACGCGGGATCTACGTTCAGCTTGTGACCGATGACTTCATTACTCACTCCCAGCATCTCGTTGGAGGAGTATGAGAAAACATCTTTGTTTCTTTTGAGTACTCCGATCATATGGTCTCTGAAGGTGGGCGTTATATCTTCGCCATTGATAACGGAGCGTCCAGGGTCAAGTGCGACTATGGTAGTCCCTCACCTCGGTACTGGTCATTTGTGATCAGTTGGCTTTCCCTTGCTTATGCTCGCCTCTACATCTGGTGTGAGGCGTTTTGAGCTCCTTTGCACCTCTCGGCAGGAGTTACTCCCGGTCGTACCAGGGTTTGGCTCGTTCCTCTTCTTTATTGAAGAGGTTTGTTTGAATGTCATTACGTTGCATGATCTTGAATAGATTGGCTTCCATGAAGTTTTTTCGCTCTTCCGGCGTCTGACACGTATGCTAGCGTCAGTACCCGGACAAACATTACTGTGCTTATCACCGCTAGGGTCAATCTTCCGATCAGGACATTGTATGCTGACTCAGCGTCGATCATCATGAAGGTGGCTCGTACCCTCCATGACTGCATTCCTCTGCCGAACCTAACGGGAAACATGATGCTTCTCATCGGGGACGAGGCCTCTTTTGAGAATCCATACAGTGCTCCGCTGGTCGGCTTGAGGTGCTGGGGTCCGAGGGTGAGCTGTTTGAAAGCGGCTCGATACAGTAGGTTGTTGATCGTGTGGGCGCTGATCTTTAGGTCAAGTATGAGTGGATCATGGTGAGGGCTCACTATGCGCTTATGGTCGAACGCATTGATTGTCAAGTCGGGTATTCCCTCGACCGAAATGTCCTTCGGCAAGTTACCGACCCGGGAAATTAGGTTTTGGATATCCTCCTTGAGCTTGTTATGTGTGGAGCCTCCATCGTCTTCCCCTGTGACCATGTGAATCATGGGGGTATTATCTTCTCGTTCATCTGTGCATTCTTGCTCTGGTCTGTACGGGTCCTTGTACTTCCCTAAGTACCCGCAGTGCATGATGTCCTTTATTCCTTCCTTCAGGTGTCAGCACTTGTCCGTATCGTAGCCATGTCCTTTGTGGTAATCGCAATATTTGTTTCAGTCGCCTTCTTTTTTCATTTTGGGAGGCTTTCTCCACCTCTTGTTGTCCTTTTCTAGAGCGTACACTTCCGACATCCTTCTCTTAAGAGGGGTGTGATATTGGAACCATGGGAAAGGATCTCTATCTTTCTTCTTTGGTCCCAATCTTTCCTTGGTGCTCCTCCCACTTTTACGACGAGTTGGGGGTGAGCTTTCTTTCGAACGTCGAGGAGGTGATGCTTTGGTCGAGCTTTTTCTACGCACTGGGGAAGTGTCGACCGGCCTAAACCTCTTCCTGTAATCTTCCTCTCTGATGTACACGTCAGCCTTCTCCCGAGCCTCAATGAGGCTCTCCGTTGGCTTTCGAAGCATCTCACTCTTCAGGGCCCTATCTCTTAACTCGTGAGTTAAGGCAAAGACCGCCATTTAGTTGGAGAGACCCTTGATTTGCTAACTTTCTAAGTCGAAGCGATGAATGTAGTCCTCTCGCACGTTCTCTTGCCGGTGTATTGGTCTCTAAAGTGTCAGCGTAGATCTTCATAGGATCTGATTGATTCGTCCGGCAAGCCTCTGAACAAAGACTGCGCGAGCCTGACCAGGGTCACCGGGAATACCTTACACCACTCAGCGTCATCCACGTCTCACATCTCCATGTAATCTCGTATGCGGCTAGGTGGTCATCTGAATCCGCCGTTCCATCGAATTGGACTTTTGTCATTTTGATTTTGGGGACTTTTATCCTTTTAATCTTTTCCTCCAGCGGATTGGGCGTGGGAGGATGACTCACTTTCGGCGACCGCTCTTGGGTTGCCATGTAGCCATCTTCCTCTTGCCTTTCTCAGTCAGGTGAGAAAATATTGATTTAGTTTTCTCGCTCTGCCTGCTTCTCTTGGAAGAGCTCATTGGGGGAGTGTGATCGTCGTATGATGACGCGGTCGACTCCTGGACCGTTCGGGTGCGGGTCTCCTCGCGACGTTTGCTAGTCTCCACATATGTTGGGAGTCTTCTCACCAAAAAACTTACTGGGGGTGATAGGATTGTACCATCTTCATCGTTCTCCTTTCGTGGAGGAGTTGATAGTACATTCTGAGCTTGTTGTTGATGTGACCATAATTAGCGCATATTTAGCCCCCGAATTAGCCTTGTTCCCATGCTTTTTAGTGCATATTTGGGTTATTTATTATCTTTAGTTCTTTGTTTTGCATATTCTTTGAGATTTTGATCCCTTGGTAGGAAAGGAGTAAGAATCTTGCATTTTCATGGCAAAACGAGACTAAATTGATCGAATCCAATGACCAAGCATCAAGGAGAGACAAGATTAGAAGGCCTTTGTACATATTATAGTAGATGAGCAATGTTGAGAAAGGATCCTTGAGTCCCCAAGGAAATCCCCAAGGAATTTATGAAGAAAAGGGAAGAAAAGAAGAAGAAATCTTGTTGAAGAACAATCCGTGCGGATTGACTACAATCCGGCCTTCCTCCACCTGCACAATCCGTGCGGTTTCATCCCAAGACGCTCGGGTTAGCACTGCCACAATCCGCCCGGATTCCTCCAAAGCCGCTCGTGTTCCGCCGCCAGAATTCGCCCGTCCCGACACTAATCCGCTCGGATTCCTCTACAGCGCAATTTCGTCTTCTCCAAGCTACAAAGATAGAAGCCCCTCCTTTGAAAAATACCGGCTCCTCCCTGCTCAATCTAAAAAGTGTAATTACTAGTTTAGCCCTTAGTTAACCCTAATGCATCCCCCTAATTTCCACTATAAATACCCCATTAGTCTAATTAGAAGAGCATGTTCTTCTTATCAATAATTAGAGTAGTTAATACCAATCAAATCTCTCTTTAATTTTGTAATCAACAATTAATCAAGTTCTAATACAAGTTTTATTTCCTTAATCTCTCTTTTGTTCATCCTTTATTTTGGGTAATTGAAGATTATTTGGGTTATTATTGGGAGATTGACAACCTCTCAATCAAGCATCAAGTACTTCTTTTATCTTTGCTTTATTATTGGAATCATTAGTAGGTATAATTCTCTTAATCCCTCTTTAATTATTGTTAATTACTTTCATTTATTCATCATGTTTTCTTTTGTTGGTATGATTGACAACCTTGCTAGCATGATCAACATGATAATGAGTGAGTAGTCTCTTAGCTAGGGTTAATGGGTGATTAGGGGAAACCAACATGGGGAATGATTCATGCTTAAATCAATATGCTTTCATGTTTTATTTGCTTGCTTGCTTTGATCTCAACTCATGCACATGTTATATTTGATAAAATGCTAAGCCTATGAATCCTTGCATTTACCACCATCTCCTATCTTTTCAATGAGACTTGTAAGACATAACCCAACTCGAGTCTCATTAGACCATGCATGTTGTTGAGTAGGGAAGACGAAGTTGACTTGTAGGTGTTGTACAATCTAATCGATTCGGCTCCGGGACCCAAACTTTCCTAGGATTGTAAGATATAACCCAACTCAATCCATCACAACAATAATTGCTTGCTTATAATTTGAGAACATGTTTGTATGATCAATTCCCATGATTCCCCTATGATCCCATGACACCCTAGTGCTTTTGAATCAATTGTTTACAACCCTTTTATTTCATCTTACTTGTTTATTTTCATTGCTATTTTAGTTAGTGATCTTCTACATCAACCCAATTTGTGACACCCCTAAGACACCACTAGTTGCAATAGAAATCTCATTTCAATACCCGTCCCTTAGGATCCGACCTTTACTTGCCTCTTTACTAATTATAGAGTTGTTTGTGAAGCTATAAATTGTGTTTTGATTCGGACGTGACCCAACGACCACACCCTTAATTGTGAACACGAAACGGACCGATCAAAAATGGCGTCGTTGCCGGGGACGGTGTTTACTTGATTTAGATTTCCTTTTATTGTTATTAGTTGTGTCTTTCTTCGCCTTGGGGAAGTAAAACTCCTCAAGGTTTGCTCTAATTGTTTTCGAGTTGTTTGATATTTTGCATGTCTAGAAGGTCACAAGGTGATTTGTTACCTTTTGACCGTGAAATTGAAAGAACCTTGACGAACAATAGGAGATTTTCTAGGAGGAATTTGAGAGGTATTAGTGAGGTTGTTCAACCAACTATTGAGTTCATCAACCCTTTTGCAAGAGAAGGAGAGGAGAACCCATTACACAATACCACCCAAAATCAACCTACAATGCCTAAGTTCTCGTCACATTCCGTACCCACCGAGGAGAACCTACCCAATGGTACTCCCACACCACAACATCTAACCGGAAATTTTATTGCCAAATCCGCCTTTATCCAATTAGTCGAAAGGAGCAAATTTGGGGGGATGCCTAGTGAAGACCCTCATTCTCATATGGAAACCTTTTGTGACTATTGTGATGCGATCTCTCAAACCGGTGTGACTCAAGACCAAATTCGATGGGTCTTATTTCCTTTTTCTCTAATTGGCACCGCAAAACAATGGTTGAAGGGCCTTGATAAGTCCACTCTCGGAATAAATTCTTGGAAGAAGTTGGCTCTAGCTTTCTACAAAAAATTCTACCCACCGGAAAAGACTAACATGCTAAGAGCTCAAATTACGGGTTTTAAGCAAAGGGATGAAGAATCTTTGTATGAAGCTTGGGAGCGGTTCAAGGGAATTTTTCGCTCATGTCCTCACCATGGACTTAGCGAATGGTTCTTGGTACAACAATTTTGGAACGGTTTATATGAAGATTCAAGGAACATTCTCAACATGGGATCAAATAGAATATTCACCGAAGTTGATGACAATCAAACATGGAACAAAATTGAGGAAATGGCGGTCCATAACTCACAATATAGTAGACCTCGCAAGGCTACTAGAGGAGGAAAGCATGAAGTGGACTCCGTTACTCAATTGGGTGCTCAACTTAGTGCTCATATTGACACAATCAATTTGAAGTTTGAAAAAGCTATGGCTAGACTTGAAGAAGTCTCAAAATCACCAAAGCATCATGTTAATGCCATGACGGCATCCTCATCAATCCCAAGTGGGATATGTGAGAATTGTGGAACTTTGGGACATGACCAAAGTGAATGTAGGGGAATAAATGAACAAGTGAATGCTTTCCAAGCATACAAGAGTGGTACCCCTTATTCCAACTATTATAATGAAAACACCAAGTTTCACCCAAATCTATCATACAAAAGCCAAAATGTTCAAAACCCTCAAACAACATACACTCCACCACCCATGAGAAACCAAAATCAAAGATCCTTTTACAATCAAAACCAAGGTTACCAAAATCAAAATCCATACAATCACCAAAATGACCAAGGTTTTGATGTCCAAAAAGCGGTCCTCCAAATGCAAAAGAATCAACAAGAATTTCTCACTCAAATGCAAAAAGATAGTCAAGCAAAGGAAACCACCATCAACAACATTCTAGCTCACACCAAGATGTTGGAAACACAATTGACTCAACTAGCATCTTCAAGCTCACAAAGACAAAAGGGGCAATTACCACCTCAAAGTAATCCCCCAAGACATGAAACGGTTAGTGCCATTCACTTGAGAAGTGGTACAAGGTATGAAGCACCGAAGAAGCAAGTTGAGGATGAAGTTGTGGAAGCTAGTGATAAGGAAGAAATTGTGCAAAACGCCAAAGATGGAGAATCATCAAAAGAAGAAATTTCAAAGAGAAATGAAGACAAGGTCAAGGAGAAGGAGCCCATTGTGATTAGACTTCCTTTTCCAAGTCGTCAAGCCAAGCCCAAATTTGATGACCAACTTGGAAAGTTTATGGAAATTGTGAAGAATTTGGAAGTCTCAATTCCTTTCACGGAATTAATAAATCACGTGCCGGCCTATGCGAAATACATGAAAGATATCCTCACAAAGAAGAAGTCAATCCGGAAACTTGAGACTATCGCCTTCACTAAGGTGAGTAGTGCAATACTTCAAGGGAGTTCACCTCCAAAACTAAAGGATCCGGGAAGCTTCTCAATACCGTGTACCATTGGCGACACAACGATCAACAAAGCCTTATGTGATCTAGGGGCTAGTGTGAGTGTTATGCCGTACTCGGTAAGTAAAAGGTTGGGGATGGGAGAACTCAAATGCACCAACATCACACTCCAAATGGCCGATAGATCGACGAAGATACCATTAGGGATATGGGAAGATGTCCCCGTGCGAATTGGGAAGTTTTTCATCCCGGTGGACTTTGTCATTGTTGATATGGAGGAAGATTCCAACATTCCAATCATTCTAGGAAGACCTTTCCTACACACCGCGGGTGCGGTGATTGATGTGAAACATGGTGAGCTCACTCTAGAAGTGGGAGATGAAAGCATAACCTTTAATCTTGACAAGACTATGAGAGCTCCTCGTTTGCATGAACCGTGTTTCATGATTGATCATTATAGCCGAAAGGATAAAAGGAAGAAATCGGAACTCCAATGGAAGAAGAAAATTGAAGATGCTCCATTCAAAGAGCAAGTGAATTGTGACAAGGAGAGCTTGCAAAGCTCATCAAAATCAATCAAAGAAGAAGAAGATGGCCTCATTGGCCAAGAAAAGAATTTGGGAGAGTTGTCTCCATCAAATCAAGAGTTTTTCAATGATCAACTTAATGAAGTTTGTGGTCTTTGGGACGACGAATTTGAAGGGATTTTTAACCCCTACATTGGTAATGCCATCGATCAAGACCGACAACAAGGGCCAAGGTCTATTGAAGACCTCTACCATGATAATGAACAAGCTTTTGATTACTTTTTCAAGGTGTTGAGCAACATCAACAACACCTTGAACATGCCCCCTTGACATCTCATCAAGAATGAGAGTTTGGTGGAGTCCTCCCTAAACCACCGTTTGTAAATATTTCTAACTCCCTAACTCGCATTTCAATTCTTGTATTGCATTTTTGTCATCTTTGGATTTTTATTTACTTTGATCAAGATAATTGTCATGTTTGAGAGAAGTGAGGGAGGGACTAATAATTTCAATTGATGTGTAGTGCTTTAGCTTAGTGTGGGGATGGCAATTGCCAAGGCTATCCATGCCTTAGTAGTGCCCCCACAATGAAGAACACGAGATATGAAGAAGAATGGAAGAATGATAAGGGATATGCTTTATACACGGATAGAACTGAATCCGGGTACAATGGGGCCGAATCCGAGCGGATTCAGCAGAATCCGCCCGTCTACAGACAATCCGAGCGTATTGGGTAGAAGACGCACGTCCCTATGAGCTGAATTTTTGAAAGATTTTTGACTGTAAGAGAATCCGGGCGTCCTGAACAGCAATCCGCTCGTCTCTGAAAATCCGCCCGTCTTGAAAGGAAGACGCCCGTCTTCTTTCTTTGAGGAAAACAAGAAAAATTCCTAGATCGAAATCCGTCCGTCTTACAAGAATCCGCCCGTCCCGTGTCAGCGAATCCGAGCGTCTTCTCTTAAAGACGCCCGTCTTTAGGCGAGTTTTTCCCAACCCGAGAAAGTGCGAGAATCCGCCCGTCTTGAGCGAAAACCGCACGGATTGCCCCTGATTCAATTTTTTCGGGCTTTATAAAACCCCTCCCACCTTCATTCATTCATTCATTCATTCATTAATAACACTACTTCAAAACATCAAAACCCTCATCCTCCCCATCATAAAAACAAAATTCCTCAACTACATTCACCAAAATCAAATCAAATCATCCTTTTAACAACAAATCAATCACTCCTTTTTCAATAAAAATCAAAACCAAGCACAAAATCTTCAACCTTTGAGTTGATTTTTGAATTCATAAAGGCAAAGCCTTTCACCTTTAAATCGATTTGGGTACACTACAAATTGAAGATTTTTCATTCTTTTCTTGGTTAATTCATCAATGGCAAGGACTAAGGGAGCAACAAAGGCACCAAAGGCTAAGACACTTTCACAAAGGCAAAAGGCTCTTCAAGCAAAGAAAGCATTGGCTATGGTGGTAGCAACCCCAAACTTGGAAGTGCAACAACAACAACAACCTTCTATGGGAGCAACAACATCTACGACTCCGGAAATTGATCAACTTTTGCATTATCCGGAGGTAACTTTTATTTCCAAAACCCATAGAGATACTTTAACCAAGTTTGCTAGGAAATTATTTTAATCCACTAAGTTTATTTGTGAAGATACCTCAGATAAGTTGGGTGTCCTTGAGCAAACTAGAGCCTTTTTCAAAGCAATGGGGTTGAAGAAATTGTTTGAATAAAAAGAATTGACATACCCCTCCCTTACCTTGGAGTTTTTGAGTTCTTTGAAAGTCACCAAAGTTGAGACTAGGGAGAACCTCGAGTTTCGTCTAGCTAATGTTAGTAGATGCATTTCCTTTAGGGAATTGGGTGAAATTTTGGGTCTTAGTGATGAACCGAGTTATTTTAAGAATTATGGAAAGTATGACCCCGACCCTCTTTGGGAGGCAATTTCCGGAAGGAAATTTGAGGATTTTCATGCGAGTCGTGCTCTTTTAGTCCACCATCCGGGCATAAGGGTATGGCACAAGGTCATAGGAAACACCATTATTGCAAGGAAAGATACCAACCATTTCACCAAACTTAATTTTATTCTTCTTGAATCGGCTTTGAACATTGGAAGAGTACACACCAAGCCTTTCAACTCTTTAAGGTTTTTGGTAGATAGATGGCTCAACATTGATTGTGGGAAGAAAGGCACTACCGTTATTGTCAATGGCGGCCTAGTCACTATCCTAGCTAAATACTTTGATCCTAACTTCAACAAGGATAACAAGTATGAAGCAAAGGAGGGTGGTCATCTTATTGATATGCATACTATGATCCACAAGTACAAGTGGGTTGCCCATAACCCTCTTGACACCAAGTATGGATGGCTCACTAGTGAGGCTAGATCGTTTACTTTGTCTTCAAAGATTTGTCGTCTAAGCGTCCACCGGACCAATTATCTACTTCTCCTTTCAAAAGAGGCCGAGTATATTATCCGACAACAAAAGGGTGAACTTGAAATGCCCTCCTCTTCCATTGTCACACCACCTTACCCTTTTGAGTACCAAGAGTTCAAGCCGGAAGGTGTTGAAGCAAGAAATGATTATTTGACTCTTCTCATGCAAGAAATGCACAAGCAAGCCTTTGAGGATCGGAAAAATGCTTACTTGGCTCAATATCCACCCCTCCTACACTTAGCTAGGCAAGGACTACTTGATTTATCATGTCCTTTGCCTAGTTGGGCGGATAGAGAAGTCCTGTTTCCGGGTGCATCTAGGGTCGTTTCGGGTGACAATGAGGTTGTCGGTAATGAAGAGGTTGATGATAACATTGATGAGGAAGCAAGTGAAGAAGGAGAAGAGGATGGTGAGCAAGATGATGAGCAAGGTGAAGAAGAAAGTGAAGAAGCAAATGAAGAGGGAAGTGGCAATGAGACCACTTCTAATGAGGAAAGTGATGATGGTGATGATATGATGGAAGATTAGCAAGCCTTGGAGGCTCATACCCTCTCATGGTTTGTCTATTTCTCTCTTTGTTTTAATTATTTTCTTGATCATTGCTGGAGTAGTCCTAGCACCATAGAGGACTCACACCTCGGTACCATTGAGGTGTTCTCATTTTATTGTTCCCACTTTCAAAATCCAAAATGACAAATTAGTTTCATGCATTGCATAGTGTGTGCATGAACTACACCCATCCTTGGACATTAGCAATAGTGTCTAACTCGGTTTGGGGAAGTTAATGCATACACAACGGGAGATAATCTAAATTATCCTCTCCGTCATAACAAAAACCATGCATCATGTAGTGTAGACTAGTGTAGATTGCATTTAGTATAGAAATCATGCATCATCTTTGCATAATTTCCCATCATTTTGGCCATTGAGGACAATGCCCATATTAGTGTGGGGATGAGGAATTCTAACTTAACTTTATATTCTAAAATGATAAAAATTGAAAAATTTTGAAAATCATAAAATTTGAAAATTAAAAAGCCAAAAACATGTTTATTTCCTTTTGTAGTGTAGTCTTGTATATATTGTTTGTATATATTGTGTTTGTTCATCCTTATTCACATTGATTGACTACGCCACATCCGAGACATGAGGATCATGAAGACCGCATGGTATGATCTTTCCAATCTCCTTTTTCCTATTTATGTTAATGACTATGTGGCTTTATTTTGTTTGATGCGGTATAACAATGTGAACTTAGGACTTGCATTTAGTTTAAATGTCATATTAGTTGATAGAATCACTTGCATTAGGATGTTTATATTAGTTGCATCATAGCATATAGTTGCATTTAGATAAAAGTTTTGAAAAATGCCTAATTAGGAACTTTGACAAGAGCAACTAAGCCATTACAAATACTTGTTCAACTTAAGACTTTGCCTACTAGAATGGTTGTAAAACACCCTAGATAATGTCATACTAGTGTCTTTTGACCCATGACCCAAAGCCTAGTCAAGGGTTTGCATGTGAGTCACCTATCCAACCCCGTGATGCGATGTGGACTTGGTTAACTTGTCTAGGTGACCTTGATTGACCTTGTGGTAAGGCAACCCAAAAATACTTTTCTATCAATAAGTTTGAAGTGCTCATTTCAAAGAATTTTGTCAAGTGGAAGTAATTTAATGCCAAGGAAACCTCAAATGTTATGAATTGTTGAATGTTGAGAAATTTAATTTGTTTTAATGGAGGCGTACCACTTCGATGTGCTTTGGAGCGGGATCCATTGAATTGGGCCCCCCCACGGTTGTGAATTCGGCCGCCCAGAGACAGAGTGACTATCACCCCGAAAAGCTATTGTCTAGAGGTTAACCGGTTGCTTAATAAGCGATTGGCGAAAGCAAAGGACACTAGCCCGGAAGGGACAAACCCCATCTAAAATTTTTGAAATGTAAAAGTCGAATGAGGTCAATTTTGAATACTAGTCATATCCACCCGTTGTGTATAAAGATTTGAGCATTTCATTCCCAAAAAGCCTTTTTGTCAAGCCACTTTGTCGAGCTTGGGACGATCCATGACCTTTACTTTTGTAGAGAATTCGAGACTTGTCATGTCATATGCTACTAGCATCATAGGGATCATCATTCCACCACCATCCGATCGCTCTTGACGAAAGCATTTGGAAATTGAGGACGAAAGTAGTCTAGTTTAACACCATTTGGAGGTGATTTAGTGCCATCCTCTTAGCCTTAGTAATTTGTTGAACTAGTATTTGTGAAGGATTACATGCTCTCAAATTTGTTCCTCTTTAGTGCCTCCGCCGCTTGATGAGGAAGTGGCTATTCTTTTGTAGATGCATCCATTATGTGATTTTGTGTGCTTAATGTTTGGATGTGTCGCCATTTTGGCAAGACCCACCTTGCCTTGCAAGAAGGCATCCTACCTCATGGTTGTCTTGTTGTGAGTTGAAGGGGCGGAGTGAGACCCGCTAATTGTCTCATATCGGCTATGTTATTAGGTTAGTTTAAATAATGGTCCTAGTCTTTGTCACCTCTTTACTCGGGACGAGCAAAGGTTCGGTTTGGGGATATTTGATGTGACCATAATTAGCGCATATTTAGCCCCCGAATTAGCCTTGTTCCCATGCTTTTTAGTGCATATTTGGGTCATTTATTATCTTTAGTTCTTTGTTTTGCATATTCTTTGAGATTTTGATCCCTTGGTAGGAAAGGAGTAAGAATCTTGCATTTTCATGGCAAAACGAGACTAAATTGATCGAATCCAATGACCAAGAATCAAGGAGAGACAAGATTAGAAGGCCTTTGTACATATTATAGTAGATGAGCAATGTTGAGAAAGGATCCTTGAGTCCCCAAGGAAATCCCCAAGGAATTTATGAAGAAAAGGGAATAAAAGAAGAAGAAATCTTGCTGAAGAACAATCCGTGCGGATTGACTACAATCCGGCCGTCCTCCACCTGCACAATCCGTGCGGTTTCATCCCAAGACGCTCGGGTTAGCACTGCCACAATCCGCCCAGATTCCTCCAAAGCCGCTCGTGTTCCACCGCCAGAATCTGCCCGTCCCGACACTAATCCTCTCGGATTCCTCTACAGCGCAATTTTGTCTTCTCCAAGCTACAAAGAAAGAAGCCCTTCCTTCGAAAAATACCGGCTCCTCCCTGCTCAATCTAAAAAGTGTAATTACTAGTTTAGCCCTTAGTTAACCCTAATGCATCCCCCTAATTTCCACTATAAATACCCCATTAGTCTAAGTAGAAGAGCATGTTCTTCTTATCAATAATTAGAGTAGTTAATACCAATCAAATCTCTCTTTAATTTTGTAATCAACAATTAATAAAGTTCTAATACAAGTTTTATTTCCTTAATCTCTCTTTTGTTCATCCTTTATTTTGGGTAATTGAAGATTATTTGGGTTATTATTGGGAGATTGACAACCTCTCAATCAAGCATCAAGTACTTCTTTTATCTTTGCTTTATTATTGGAATCATTAGTAGGTATAATTCTCTTAATCCCTCTTTAATTATTGTTAATTACTTTCATTTATTCATCATGTTTCCTTTTGTTGGTATGATTGACAACCTTGCTAGCATGATCTACATGATAATGAGTGAGTAGTCTCTTAGCTAGGGTTAATGGGTGATTAGGGGAATCCAACATGGGGAATGATTCATGCTTAAATTAATATGCTTTCATGTTTTATTTGTTTGCTTGCTTTGATCTCAACTCATGCACATGTTATATTTGATGAAATGCTAAGCCTATGAATCCTTGCATTTACCACCATCTCCTATCTTTTCAATGAGACTTGTAAGACATAACCCAACTCGAGTCTCATTAGACCATGCATGTTGTTGAGTAGGGAAGACTAAGTCGACTTGTAGGTGTTGTACAATCTAATCGATTCGGCTCCGGGACCCAAACTTTCCTAGGATTGTAAGATATAACCCAACTCAATCCATCACAACAATAATTGCTTGCTTATAATTTGAGAACATGTTTGTATGATCAATTCCCATGATTCCCCTATGATCCCATGACACCCTAGTGCTTTTTAATCAATTGTTTACAACCCTTTTATTTCATCTTACTTGTTTATTTTCATTGCTATTTTAGTTAGTGATCTTCTACATCAACCCAATTTGTGACACCCCTAAGACACCACTAGTTGCAATAGAAATCTAATTTCAATACCCGTCCCTTGGGATCCGACCTTTACTTAACTCTTTACTAATTGTAGAGTTGTTTGTGAAGCTATAAATTGTGTTTTGATTCGGACGTGACCCAACGACCACACCTTAAATTGTGAACATAAAACGGACCGATCAGTTGTAAAGCTTTAATCACCACCGCGGTCTCTAGTTGTGCTGGATTATCATCGGGGATCACCATCCCCTTGAGGCGGGTATTAACGTCACAGACAATGTTGGTACCTGTTGTCACAAGTTGGACTCATGGCTGAGTTGAAGATCGGGTTGACGGAGATCTTGACGTTGCTAGGTTATGAGAGTACCTAGCACGCTTGGAATGTCCTTCTCCGGCGTTCTCCGATAAAGGCATATTAGGGTTATTCTTGTAGGACTTTCGGATTGAAAACAATCAAGTCTGTGTTGCTCAATCCAGAGTCAGGTCAACGCGGTCCTTTTAGATGTTGAATGGTTAGATATCCCTCCGCCTTTTTCTTCGAGCTGTGTGGGGGGGGGGGTCCCGAGGGTGCCCGCCCCGATGCCTAAGTCAGTTTGGTATCCTCATATATAAGCCGGGACCTTTGGCATAGGGTCCGATTCCGGTCCCTCTCTTAGTTGCTTATGATAGTCTTATTTCTAGAGAGAGAAAGTAGTTTTTGTGTGTAATTGATTGATTAAAATCTTCTCGTGATTGTCGTTGGTTATCTACCCTTACAAGGAACATTGTCCCTAGGTAAGTGCCTTCCCTTGGAAGGAATCCAAGGGAAGATACTTTTTGTGTGATAGAGGATTTGTACCTTACTTTTGATCTGTGTAACACCCCCACAAACCAAGGTGCCTTACCAAGGACAACCCCAGCATGAGAAGTTGTTACCATCTCGGTTGTCTGAGGTTAATATATCAAAAGTACCATTCCGAAACATTTATTAAAGTATAAAGTTTAAACGATTACATTGTCTCAAAACAAAACCAAAAGAAAGTGTAAATCAAATCTCAATACAACTAGAAATCAAAACAACTACTCATAACAGCGGAATCTAGACTTGAAATGATGACATCCCATCTCGTCCCCGTAGCTAAAGACAACAAACACCTATCACAATCTGCTCACCATCCCTGAATGGATCACCACAGGTTTACAAAACAACAACGGGGTCAGTTCACTGTATAATTAAGATAAGCAATCACAATAAAAGCAATGACAACAATTCCACAACATTCTCCGTTCCCAATCATGTCTCATAACTGACTATACACTTAAGTGTGTAGTCCTGCCAGATTACTACCGCGACAGATAATCCACACCGCCAGTGGGGGACCGCAGCCTTGCTCCACCTAAGCCCCGCTCATCGCAACGAGCAATAACCCATGTTCCTTAATGTGCACATCCCCTCTTGTGGCGGGTTCCACAAGGGGCGAATCAAGGGCGTGAAGCCACTACCGCAAGTGACTCCACTCAACTGAGGACGCACCTCACAATCATATTCAATCCATTACAACTCCAATACTCAAGAATACAATCAACAACAATACTTATCATATCAATTAAATCACAGCATCACATATTAAATCAATTATCCAATCAACTGAGTATGGAAATCCTATCTTTTCTCAATCCAAGCACACACAAGGAATCAATAGCAATTCTCCATGACACTGTCACCTACACACAATAATCACATACCATCACTATAAACCATTCCCCCAAATTAACCTAAATCAATCATTAGGGCAAAACCGTAAAAGACAAACTGACAAAAAGTATAAGACTAGTGACTTACCAACGCAATCGATGCAAGAGAGAAATGAACATGGACTCACGAACAATCAACGATCTTGGGAGAGATCAGAGATTATTAGAGTTACGTAGAATGTTTTAGGTTTTGGTAAAATTGAAAAGTGAAACTGTTAATCGTAATTTATAACTCTAATCGTCTTTAATCAAACCGCGGAAATATTTCCCGTCAGACCGGATACTCGGTCTAGTATTGAGAATACTCGGCCGAGTATTCCTTACTTGGTCTAGTATTACCATACTCGGCCGAGTATTCCTGGATAGTAGCCTGACCAGAAACACACGACGCATTACTCGGCCGAGTAAGCCCTATTCGGCCGAGTAACAGGACTTAGAAAAATGTACTATTACAGTCTTCCCTCCTTAAAACTAACTCTGTCCCCGAAGTTCACACCCATACCTACATAGCAAGCACACATACCACTCCAATAACCATCACCACATAACTCTCACCCTCTATCCTCAACACTAACTCACCCAACAACGCCCAACGCCTACCTAAAATGCAGCTCACAACATAGCATCAACCATAGAGTAGCCCACCTAACTCCATAGCTCCATCGAATACCAATAACACAAGTGACGCCAACTTTGTCTTAATTCCATACCACTCACTAGCAATCCAATATCACCGCCATCTACCAGGAGAGTTGTTACATTCTACCGCCCTTAAAATGAACTTCGTCCTCAAAGTTTACTCACACTCATAACCGTCACCACCCAAAAACTGTCAATACTATCGTAACCATACCCATAATAAAATACATACTACTAAAAGCATAATCTTTACATTTCATAATATCAACCACAAATCCATCCTTTATTCCACATCAGACTCAACACTTCCAAATACACTACAACATGCATAATCATCAAACTTCCTCTGTCGCATCCTACCACTCTTAAGATAAATGTTACGTCCTCGTAACCCAACTAGTACTATATCCTGAGCTATTTCTTCCAATTTTCACAATTTCATGTCACTGATAACCGACTATAACCTCAACACAGATAACCATTCCTAGTACCAAGGCTCTCTCTCTCTCTCTCTCTCTCTCTCTCTCTCTCTCTCTCTCTCTCTCTCTCTCTCTCTCTCTCTCTCTCTCTCTCTCCCTTTCTCTCCCCCTCTCTCTCTCTAATTCCATACTTTTACTCATTCTACACACCATCTAACACATACCACAAAATCCTCAACATAATCCCTACCACAACTCTTCTACATTACCGCACCACCACATTCTTTTCTATTCACGTATCTATCCCCACCACTTGATACTCCAATTACCCTTTCTATTGCCGTAAAACTCATCCATAACTTAACATAATACTGATTCCCAACACCCTATATTCATTGTCCCAATAAATATCACGAACCACCTGCCGTTTCCAGCTCACCACACACATATTCCCCAAAACTCTTGCCACAACTATGTCGACCAATGCCTCATCTAAAACAAGATCGAAAGTACTCTAACAACCTCTCACAATTGTGTCCCATTAATAGAATATCACAATACCATGACAACAACGGAAATATACGCAACTTTCTTCCACATCATACTCTACCCTCACTCCAAAGCAGAAACTGGTAAGAAACATTAATAAACAAAACAACAATCTATATGCCTAGATGTAATACCCGTCCTTTTAGGGACCCGTTGACCGACGTTGACTAACCTTAGACACCTATATTGACCTCCGGAAACCTTACGAGTGATGACTTGTGACGATGTGAGCTTTGGAGTGCGTGATACTCGATCTAGCGGAAGTTACTCGATCAAGTAGCTTGGGAGCTCGATCGAGTAGAGGCCACTCGATTGAGTAAGTTGGTTACTCGATCGAGTAACGGGTTTGCAGCGGGAAATTATAAATCGTAAATCGTGAAACCCCAAATCATTTCTCTACCTTCTTCCTAAACGTAGATGCCATCACCTCTCTTCTCCTTCACCATGGTTCACCTCCTTGATGCCTTTATGAGTAAGTACACCTTAGGGGATGAGATGCTTGAGTCAGGTAGCGGTCTTTACGCCGGATTGCGTTGTATAGGTAGTTTTGCAGGTTCATTGTTATCTTGTGGTTGGACGCGGATTCGCTGCAGTTTGCTAAAGGTAGGTTTGCCTACTCAGTACTATTGTTTGTCTACAGAGTCTGTTGATGTTGTTTGGTTGGTTTAGTGTCAGTATTGTTGATTGGTTGTGATAGTTGATTAGCGTGGTGTTGGGATAACAGTTGGTGATTGTTGTTTGTACAGCTGGTTGTGATTGTTTGTCTGTGGTTCTCGAGGCGCGTCCTCGGCTGAGTGGAGTCACTTTCGGGAGTGGCTTCATGCCCTTGATTTGCCTTCTGTGGAACCCGCCACAGAAGGGATGTGCACATTAAGGAACATGAGTTTATCGCTCAGATAGATGAGCAGGGCTTAGGTGGGAACGGCTGTAGTCCCCCACTAGCAGGGCTGGACCTTCGGGCAGTCAGAGGTGTATAGTTGGAGGAGGCGTGATGTGTGTGTTGTTGTGCTTGTGTGGTGTCTGCTTTTATATACCTGTTATCTCAGTTACTGACCTTGTGTGGCTTTATTGTGTTGTCTCTTTCTTTTGTGTCTGCCGTGATCCGTTATGGTGAGCAGTCAGTCTTAGCAGGTTGATGTGTGGATCTTAGTTGGGTGGTTGGAGGGATGAGTCTACCACGAGTCATGGCTGAGATAGTGCACATAGTTGATAGTAGTTTTGAGTTGTATCTTTTATATCGTCTTTTGGTTTAAATCACTTGTAATAAAACATAAACATTCTTCTATCGATATTTGATTATTACTGTCCTCGGGCAACCGAGATGGTAACGCCCTTATCTTCTAGGGAAGGTCTTGTTAAGGCTTCTTGGTAAATAGGGTTGTTACAAAGTGGTATCAGAGCGACGATTTTGGAACCTGTAACAAATGAGCCCAATGAACGTAGTGAGTCTAATAAAATGAACCTGATGTATGTTTTTTGGGAGCCCCAGCTGATGCTTGATTGGGTGAGTAGGCGCCCTCATTTCAAAATCACGGCCCCATTATGCTTAAACCAGTCACCGGATACGGAATATCGAGTCGGAAATTATGTGCTTAGCGTCTGATAGATAAGTTAGCAATAACTGTGATAGAATCTCTGTAATGCCTTATTGTGATGATGAACTGTGTAGAGTTGTGGTTGAATGGAAGTGTGTGTGGATGTAGTAGAGATGGTGGAATTGTCGATAGTGCATGACAGTGTTGGGTGATGTGGTGATAAATATGAGCTTTAAAGTCTTTGTATGTGTACTGGTTTATAGAGGAATTGTGAGTCTTTGTATGTGATGATGATAGTAAGTTGTACGTCTTGTACTAGTTATAATGTTGGTCAAGTAGTAATTGGAGCAGTGATGTGTGAATTTGCTGAGTACTTTTAAGATATGGCATGTCTAGGTCGAATAATTTAGTTGATAACTTGTTGCGACATGATCAAAGTTTTAGCAAACTCGGATGATATATGACGGTTTATTGTTAGATGAATGCTTAGCGTAGTGTATGTATAAGTTGGATTGTTGAATTTGCAAATGCATAATTAGAAGTGGAGTAATGTGTTGATTGCAGGTACGAATAAGTTAATGGTATGGTAAATCGTTTTGCGTAGTGTTTGTTATAGAATGAAGTAATATGTGTCTCGCTTGGATGAAGTAGTTGAGTTACATTTGAGTAGTAATAATGTAACGTGTATGAATATAATAATCCATGACGAGTTCCAAATATACTTTGGAATCGACACGAGTTGTTGTTTTGCAGGAATCGCTAACTATAGTTGTAACTTTTAACCGTGTACCAAACCTTGCTTGACCGAGTACAAGTGCCTACTCGACCGACTAGACCTTATTCGATCTAGTTAGGGAGCTATAAGGTCGAAAAAGTTGGATCTACCAGCGAAAACTCGATCGAGTAGCCCAACTCGATCGAGTAGAGGCCACTTGATCGAGTAACCTACTTACTCGATCGAGTAAGTGAACAGTACATGAGTTTATACGGGTTTCTTATACCCTTTTCCTATCTTCCTTCTTCTTAATTCTACTTCACATCTAAACTCTAATTCCTCTATCTCTCTCTAATTGTTCGCAAAACTTGTGATTTGGTGCTTGATTTCTTGGTGATCTTCTTGTTTAATTTATCCTTTTCACTTGCTAATCATTCAAGGTAAGAATGTTCGCCCTTTTCTATGTTTTTAATTGATTGGAAACATGTAAATAGTTAGATTTTTCTGGAAAAATAATTCGATTTATATGCATGAAATCTTTGTTGTAGTTGTTGTAACATGATTTAATTGCTTTAATTTGTTGATCTTTGATGCTAGAAGTAGAAAAATCGAAACAATATGGGGGTTTGAATGTACCGAATTTTCTAGGGTTTGGGGATTCAAATTGATTTTTGTTTGCCTTTTGCATATGAAAGGGGGAAAATTAAGTAATGTATGCTATGGGTATCATGTTTAGTATTGATTTTGATGAATTTTGCCCAAAATTTTGTCTTAAAACTCTGTCTTAAAAGTGCCCCAATATGAAAATCGCCCCAATTCTTTTGCTGATTACTCAATTTGGGAACCTATTTTGAAAGTCTTATACCATAAATTTGTTAATTAATGTGTTAATTGATGTTATGCTCTCCATAATTTTTGTAGCTGTAAGACTGTCTGATGAGAATTTGAGAGTTGTATACTTGAAATTTTTGGATTGTTTGGTGGAAGTGTGTATATAGTTGTTCTTTTCCTATGATTATACATGAAAGTTTATGTACATTCAAGTAAGTGGTTGTTTGTGTATCTAAAATGTGTGTTGAAAACAGATGCCGAGACCTATAGTTGGTACCCGTCAAAGTAAGAGGGGGAGGGCTTCTGAGCCCGAGGTTGGTGAGGGGAGTGGGGGACCTACAGTCCCACCTGTGCCGGAGTACGCTACCATCGTCTTTGCTGATTTCAAGCAAAGAGATGCGTTGATCGAGTTACAGAAACGTCGTCTGAGACCTACCCGCTGTATTGAAACCACCATCTTAACGGACCTAGGGGTTGAGACTGATGTGAGGCACATCTTTGAGACTTTGGGTTTGACCGGCCTGTACCGTCTTAGGAAACATTCCTATGCCTTTTTTACTTTGGAGTTCATGAGTTCTTTTCATTATGATGCGGCGGAAAAGACCGTCGAATCCCGTCTCATGAACACTAGCTTCTTTTTTACCATGGATATGTTTGCCACCCACCTCGGCCTTGCTAGACCAGAGAAGGGAGCCCTTAGGGACATCCTGTTGGAGTTAGTGTCCTCCACAATAGTGTGTTTACATAATAAATCTCGGAATATCATCAGATATTTATTTATTTGATCCTCGTCAGTTGATTAACGTAAATCGATAACGGTTGGCTGACTAGAGTTTGACGTTATTGTCGTGAGACGGCGGTGATCAACTGACCCCTTTCGGTCACACCTAAAGGAACGAACTCCAATTGATAACTAATTAATTGTATGAGATACAATTTATTTAGTCCCTTGATTTATAGACTAAAAGGTTAGTCGATTTTTTTTAAAGAGATTTCGAGTTGCGAACTCGAGGCACGGCAGTTATTATTTAATTATGCGATAATTGAATAATAAATTTTGGGAGACGGGTTTTAGTTAATTAATTATTAATTCACTAAAATTGTACTAATTGATTAATGTGATTAATATTAGTACGTAAATAATATGTGTAGCAGTACACGTATATTTACGGAGTGATTTGAACGAATTTATTATGGAAGTATTTAAACATGAAACGATGTTTAAAATAAAATTACACGTATTTGTGCGACAAATATAAGAACCAATATGGACCCGTAAATGGGCAAGTGGACCGTGTAAAATAGAGTTGTGGATGATTAGGAACATAATCATTTCACCTTACTTTATATTCTTCCATAAGTTATCTTATAATGATTTTGCATGTGATGTAAGATTAAAAAATATAAGACAATTTGAACACTCCACCTCTCCCTCACTCCACCGGTTTTCCCCCCTCTTTATAGACCATTTTTTGTTCATTTTTTGTATGCTTGCTCATTTCATTTTGCATGTGAACAACAATTGGTCTTCCTCTCTCTAAAATTATTATACATCTTTACTAAGAAGTTAGTAATCAAATATTATTACTAAGAGTGTTAGTAATATTACAAATATTATCAAGGGAATATTTTTAAGAAGTTTCTAGTAAAATACTTGTTAGATTTTTGGGTTGAGTTCTTGGGTGCACATTGTAAGGAGATCTTCTCTTTGAAGATTTGTTAGGAGGATCATCCTTTTATTATAAGCTCAAGAACAATCAAGGTAGGATATCTTGATTGTGCCCATTTTACCATAAAAATCTATGTAAGAAAATTGTTTTTCCTTAACTTTCATTTTTATGCTTTTATATTTGCATGCATGTTACATAGATCACTAAAATGATAAATTATGAGATAATTTAATTTTTATTAGAAAGTCTAATATGGATCTATGATCTTTCATGTGGTATCAGAGATTAGGCTTGTAATTTGCATGTTGATTATAAGCATATTAATGAATTATGAGATAATTTATAAAAACTCAAAAATTGTGTTAGAAGAGGTTTTAGCACGAAATTTTTGGGACATGCATACCTACTGATCTCAAAAGATTTGTGGTTAAGTTTGGTGATTTATGAAGTTATTTTGCTATTTTTAATGATTTTTGGTAGAAAACAGAGTCAAAATGCCGTATTTTAGTTAAAAATTGACTAAAAATAGTTAAAAGTTGATTTGGTCCATGGAATGTTTATGGTATTTCATGCATGTTTTCTACTGATTGTATGCAAAAGGTTGAAGGTTGGTTCGGACTTTTTGCATGTTTATTGATTTTATGAGATAAAAGTCGATAAAAGTGAAATAAATTAATCATAATTTCGAAACAATTGATTCGTCCCTTGATAAATTTATTTAAATTTAAAAATATTATTTAAATGTTAAAAGTGAATTTTAAAATGTGTTTTCACCTTGTTTTGATGTTTATTTGTTTTAGTGGTTAAAAACCGATAAATATCGATCTTTTTCTTCTTAAATTTTATCCGAATTTTTGGGGCATTTTTTCTGACATTTTGGTATTCTTGGGAGTGTTTCAGAATACTCAAAAATTGTTTTTCAATTTTTTGGGTAATGTTTCAATTATTTTGGATTTTTACTTAAAAATTATGATTTTACCGATTAAATTAGCAAAATATCACCAAATCAAACTAATTATTCCATCATAAAATTAGTTAGGACTAATTTTGAGGTCCAAAACAGTTTGGACAATTTGTTTGGACTTAAATAAGATTTAAGAGTTGATTATTGATTTTTACATGTTAAAAATCGATTAAATCCACAAACACCGGGATGGATACCAACGATTGATAGATAGGGCGATTTTGGCATCATTTTACAGCATTTTAAGCATATTTATTTAAGTTGAATGAATGATTGTCATTTATTTAAAGTATTTATCTTGTTGTACCTAGTATGGCCTAGTTTATTTTAATCGTTATTACCCGAAATGAATGGGAATATCGAT
The DNA here is from genome assembly GCF_048544455.1 of Silene latifolia. Taxonomy (NCBI): domain Eukaryota; kingdom Viridiplantae; phylum Streptophyta; class Magnoliopsida; order Caryophyllales; family Caryophyllaceae; genus Silene; species Silene latifolia. Next base: position 71,803,803 of record NC_133537.1, on the reverse strand, counting down.
TTGTTTGTAATTAAATACGATCTCGTATCGTCGGTTTGTAATTAATTAATAGTTTTATTTATTTTATTAATTAATGTATAATAGGAATAGCTATGTAATTTAAATTGTAATAGTTATTCTTACCGGCATTTCCAAAAGACGGATTACATCGAGACGGAGTCTAATTTTGGAAGGTGTTCCAAATCCCACAAGAAGGAGCCACTTAGGGAATGAAGAGGCAAGGGACCAAGGAGTTGGTTTCCGAAATGTAATAGACTAGTTTTTATTAACTAGGTGGCCATACTAGGATTTATTCATATGCTTACTTGTTTGCTTGTTTTATTTTCGCGCATGCCAAAATCGCCATTCACATGCATTTTATTTTCGCGGTTGTCAATTCACATCATTTAAATTCACTGACTTAGTTCACTTATATGGAATTTATGACTAAATTGACAAGATCTCTCACATAACTAAAATTGAGATTAGCCATACCAATTAGTAACATCTATGAATCTCTTGTTCATTAGAGCCACGCTCGCCCAAGCGGGGTGTTCTCTTTTTACCTTGGGTAAGTAGGGTGGTAAACGGTTATCACATGCTAAAATTGGTTGGACTCAACGGGATATAAGACGGTCTTGTGTTCCGGGGCTAGTAGATGGATTTAAGGAAATTCGTCGACCAAGAGTTCTAGAGGTAGAATTAGTCAACATGACTTACCGAATTTACACAATTATGGGATGTTTCGCCCAAGCGATGCTCATTTTTGTTTAATATTTGGGTCTTGGAATCATTTATATAATTTAGTGGGAGATCATTATATAAATGCTAAAACTTGTTAAACATGTTTTCACAAGTAATTTTTTAAAACAATGGATGTTAATTTTTCCTTTTTGTTGTAGCATTTTAATTCGCAATGGCAACTTCTTCAACTCCATCGACTACTTCACTAGGCAAAGATTCATGGCTAAGGTCCGTAATGGACAAATGCATCTTAAAAGATGACGGTAGTAACTTTCTTGAATGGGAATCCAATATCAAAAGTGCCTCGTTGTCCGACAATGTGCTCACTTACTTAACCGATGCTCCTCCAATCGAGCCCGGACAAAGGGCTTCATAGGCGGTGCGGACCGCCTATGATGACCATGTGAGGATGTCGAATGATATCAAGAATGTGTTGATATGGTTAATGTCCCCAAAGCTCAAGCTATCATCCATTTATTTAAATGCGTATGAGATATTCACTCGTATGATCACTATGTTTTCACAAACACCTAAAGTCCGTCAATACGATGCGGCGGCACGCTTCTTTGAAGCTAAGCTTGAGAGGGGCCAAAAGGTTGGTCCCCATGTACTCAAAATGGTCGAATATGTTGACATCCTAGAGCGTCTAGGGTGTAATATTCCTAAGACTCTTGTGGTGGATCGTATCCTCCAATCACTTTCCACCAAGTTTGCCCACTTTAGGGTAAACTACAACATGAATGACATGGATAAGAGTTATCATGAAATTCATGCACTCCTCACCCAAGCGGAGAGGGATATGGAAGCTAGTGGGAGTGAAAAAGGAGATGTTTTAACCATGAAGTTAAAGAACATGTCCCTTGGAGTTAAGAAAGGAAAAGGGAAAGAAAAGTCCCAATTCAAGAAATCGTCAAAGAATCATGACAAGGGAAAGGGGAAGGCCGTTGAGAATGGCAATCCCAAGGCAAAAAGTGTCAAACCCTCCTAGGCCGAATGTTTCCATTGTAATGGGAAAGGGCATTATAGGAGGAGTTGTCCCAAATACTTGGAGGATCTCAAGGAAGGGCGTGTGACGCCTATTGGTATGATTTCCTCTCTCTATGTGATAGACGTTAATTATGGTTGTACTTCCACTTGGGTACTTGATACCGGATGTGGCTCTCACCTTTGTAATCATTTGCAGAGTTTAAGGGACGTGCAAGCACTAGTAAAAGGTGATGTGGATCTCCGCGTGGGCAATGGAACTAGAGTAGCCGCCATTTCCGTGGGGACCTATGTGCTCACTTTAGCTAGTGGTCTAGAGTTTTATTTAAATAAGTGTTATTTTCTACCAACTTTAACCAAGAACATCATCTCCATTTCCGCGTTAGATGCGGAAGGCTTTTGTTTTATGATTAAGGACAAGTGTTGTACTTTTTCTTTAAATGATGTGGTTTATGGCAAGGCCATTTCAATTGGAGGCATTTATGTTTTAAATGATGTTAATGACGTTTATCATGTGGAAACTAAAAAGCTCAAAACGGGCGATCCAAACGAATACTACCTTTGGCATTGTCGTTTAGGTCACATAAACGAAAGACGCATTAAGAGACTTGCTTCATCAAAAGAGCTCAACCATTTGGTTTCGAATCTTATGGTACATGCGAGTCTTGCCTTCTAGGCAAGATGACTCGTGCACCTTTTGCAGAAAAAGGGACACGAGCTAGTGAGGTTTTGGCTCTCATACATACGGATGTGTGTGGACCATTAACCATCACCGCTAGAGGAGGTTTTCACTACTTCACTACTTTTACTGATGACTTAAGTAGATATGGGTAAGTCTACTTAATGAAGAACAAGAGTGAAGCCTTTGACAAGTTCAAAGAGTTCCAAAATGAAGTAGAGAACCAATTGGATAAAAAGATTAAGACCCTACGGTCCGACCGTGGTGGTGAGTATTTAAATATTGAATTTGATTCACACCTGAAAGATTGTGGTATAGTATCACAATGGACTCCTCCTGGCACACCACAATTAAATGGTGTGGCCGAAAGGAGAAACCGAACTTTACTAGATATGGTTCGGTCTATGATGAGTCTAACTGAGCTTCCTAGTTCATTTTGGGGTTTTGCCCTCTTGTCTGCAGTATTTTCACTAAATCGAAGCCCGGCTAAAGCGGCCGATAAGACTCCATATGAGATATGGACAGGGAAAGTCCCTCATTTGTCATTCATGCGTATTTGGGGTTGCGAAGCGTACGTTAAGATCAAGTCTGACAATAAGCTTGCACCCAGGTCTGACAAATGTCTTTTTGTAGGATATCCAAGGGAAACACGTGGCTATTACTTCTACAATAAACACGAGAACAAAGTGTTTGTGGCTCGTGATGTTGTCTTCCTAGAAAAGGAGTTTATTTCTAGGAGACAGAGTGGGAGAAAATTTGAACTTGAAGAAGTTCGAGAGCCACAAACCGAGAATGAGGTAGAGGAGAACGTGGAGGATAGCATTCCCTCTTCCTCTGAAACGGTAATTATTCCTAGAAAGTCAAGTAGGATTTCTAATCCACCTGATCGCTACCTTGGTAACATCGAAGAGGATGGTGTTTTGTTACTTTTGGAAAGTGATGAACCCACTACCTACAAATCGGCCATGTCTAGTCCCGACTCCTCGCTTTGGCTAGAAGCCATGCGATCCGAAATGTATTCCATGTACGAGAACCAAGTATGGGACTTGGTGGATTTACCTGAGGGAGTGCGACCCCTTCAGTGTAAATGGATATATAAAATTAAGCTCGGCGTGGATAAACATGTGGATGTTTACAAATCTAGATTGGTGGCAAAAGGTTTCACCCAAGTTCATGGTTTACACTATGACGAAACCTTCGCTACAGTCGCTATGCTTCGGTCCATTAGGATAATCTTAGCGGTTGCCGCATTTCATGATTATAAGATTTGGCAAATAGATGTCAAAACCGCCTTCTTGAATGGGATTCTAGAATAAGAGGTGTACATGATACAACCTAAAGGTTTTGTTGATACATCTAACCCTAAGAAGGTGTGTAAGCTCAAGAAGTCCATTTATGGTCTTAAGAAAGCATCTAGTGTTGGAGTTAGTGTCCTCCACAATAGTGCGTTAACATAATAAATCTCATTAATGGAATATCATCAGATATTTAATTATTTGATCCTCGTCAGTTGATTAACGTAAATCGATAACGGTTGCTGACTAGAGTTTGACGTTATTGTCGTGAGACTACGGTGATCAATCGACCCTTTCGGTCACACCTAAAGGAACGAACCCCAATAGACAACTAATTAATTGTATGAGATACAATTTATTTAGTCCCTTGATTTGTAGACTAAAAAGTTAGTCGATTATTTTTAGAGAGATTTCGAGTTGCGAACTCGAGGAGCGGCAGTTATTATTTAATTATCCGATAATTGAATAATAAGTTTTGGGAAACGGGTTTTAGTTAATTAACTGTTAATTTACTAAAATTGTACTAATTGATTAATGTGATTAATATTAGTACGGAAATAATATGTGTAGTGGTACACGTATATTTATGGAGTGATTTGGACGAATTAATTATGGAAGTATTTAAACATGAAACGATGTTTAAAATAAAATTACACGTATTTGTGCGACAAATATAAGAACCAACATGGACCCGTTAATGGGCAAGTGGACCGTGTAAAATAGAGTAGTTGATGATTACTCACATAATCATTTCACCTTATTTTGTATACTACCATAAGTTATCTTATATAATATTTTGCATGTGATGTAAGATGAAAAATATAAGACAAAGTTTGTACACTCCCTCACTCCACTAAATTCCACCCGCCACTTTCACATGTATACACTCCAATTGTTTTGTTCATTTCTTTACACTACCTCACTACAACACACAACACTTATGCATGTGAACTTTTTCCTCCAACATCTCTCTAAAATAATAAGCATCTTTTTACTAAGTTGTTAGTAAAACAAAATTAATACTAAGAGTGTTAGTATTATTAACATATTATCAAGGGTTAAATTTTACTAGTATCTAGTTAATACTTGTAAAATTATTTGGGTGTAAGTTCTTGGGTGGATTAAGGAAGGAGACCTTTTACTTTGGAGGTTGGTTTTTGGAGGATCTTACATATTCATATAGCTCAAGAACAAGCTAGTAAGGGGAACTAGTTTGTGCCCATTTTACCATAAAATCAATGTAAGGAAATTGTTTTTCCTTAAACTTTCATTTTCATGCTCTTATATTGCATGCATGTTACATAGATCACTAAATGAACATATTATGAGATAATTTGTTTTTAATTAAAGAGACTAATTAGGATCTATGATCTTTCATCTAGGAGTTGGAATCATCGGTTTGATCATGTTATTAAACAATACAGTTTCACTAGAAGTGTGGAAGAACCGTGTTTATACGTGAGGTTTAGTGGGAGTAAGGTTGCATTCCTTGTCCTATATGTGGATGACATATTGCTCATTGGGAATGATGTTCCATCACTCACTTTTGTTAAGGAGTGGCTAGGGAAACACTTCCAGATGAAGGACTTGGGAGAGGCACAACGAATCTTGGGTATCCGGATCTATAGGGATAGGTCCAAGAGGATACTAGCATTGAGTCAAGAAGCTTATATTGACAAAGTTCTTGACCGGTTCAATATGAAAGACTCCAAGAGAGGATTTCTACCTATAGGCCAAGGGATTACTTTGAGCAAGTTACAGTCTCCCTCCACCCCTAAGAAAATTGAACACATGAAGACCGTCCCTTATGCTTCCGTTGTTGGGTCTATCATGTATGCTATGATTTGCACTCGTCCCGACATTGCGTATGCCTTGAACATGACAAGTCGTTATCAAGCCAAGCCTGGTGAGAGTCACTGGATAGCCGTAAAGAACATCCTTAAGTACTTGAGAAGAACTAAGGATTCGTTCTTAGTGTTTGGAGGAGAAACTGAGTTGCGTGTAAGAGGTTACACGGACGCAAGTTTCCAAACCGATCGGGATAACATGAAATCCCAATCCGGCTATGTGTTTATGATAAATGGAGGAGCTGTTTGCTAGAAGAGCTTCAAGCAAAGCGCTACTACGAATTCTACAACAGAGGCTGAGTACCTTGCAGCGTCTGAGGCTCTGAGGCTGCGAAGGAAGCTGTTTGGATTAGGCAATTCATGGAGGGGCTAGGAGTAGTCCATTCCGCCAAATATCCTATCACTCTATATTGTGATAACAGTGGAGCTATTTTTCAAGCCAAAGAGCCGAAGTCTAGTAACAAATCTAGACACATTGAAAGAAAATACCATGTAATTAGAGATTATGTGAAAAGGAAGGAAATTGACATTTGTAAGGTTGGGACAGATGATAATATTGCTGATCCTTTAACCAAGCCTTTATCAAAGGCTAAGCATGATGGTCATGTTGTCGTAATGGGATTGAGACGAGTACCAGATTTTCTTTAGATTATTGATATGTAATAATTGGATAGTGTATCTCTTATTATATATATGATAATCACATTCATTGTTTTCGCATTCATTCTTTTATGAATCTTTTATTTAGTGTGACTAAATTTTAATACCTTGTTTATTTGAATAAGTTGTGGAGACAATGTTGAACACTATTCAAGTGAATAAGATGAACATTGTATTTTGTCCCTATTCACTTAATGAGGTGACGTCTCGGAGTGACTAGATTGTATGTCGATTGATGGTTGTTCAACACCATAAGGTCATACGTGATGACTAGTCGATTACATAGGCAGAGTGTGTGACATTTTGCCGGACAGTGACCATTTAGAGAGTCCCTAAGTTCTATTATAGACGTCTGGTCATGGCGGGGATTTCTAAGATGTTCTAATGAGTCGATTCTTTTGACTGGAGACTATTATCTGAGCAAGTGCAGTTTCCGAGTGACTTTGGTTTATGTCCTAGGTCGTGCCGTGAAAGGAGGCCAAACGGGTATTTACTAGGTCATGGTGATCTATATTGTGCAATAGGATAGATAGGGCATACAGGAATTGTCCACCCACGTTGGGTAAACTATATCTCAAGGCCACTTGAGGAGTTAATGACTACAAATGTGTGGTCACGCTCGGAAGTAATCTGTGAGAGATTTTTCCGGTCAGGTAGTCACACTCCCGATCGAGAAAACCACTCGCAATATGTTCATGTGCAAGTGCGACCTGAAAGACACCTTGCATTGAGTGGGAGATTAAAACGGACAAGAGAATTGGTAGCGCACACCTTGTGTCGGACAAGTGGGAGATTGTTGAAGTTAGTGTCCTCCACAATAGTGTGTTTACATAATAAATCTCATTAATGGAATATCATCAGATATTTATTTATTTGATCCTCGTCATTTGATTAACGTAAATCGATAAAGGTTGTCTGACTAGAGTTTGACGTTATTGTCGTGAGACGGCGGTGATCAACTGACCCCTTTCGGTCACACCTAAAGGAACGAACCCCAATTGATAACTAATTAATTGTATGAGATACAATTTATTTAGTCCCTTGATTTATAGACTAAAAGGTTAGTCGATTATTTTTAGAGAGATTTCGAGTTGCGAACTCGAGGCATGGCAGTTATTATTTAATTATGCGATAATTGAATAATAAATTTTTGGAGACGGGTTTTAGTTAATTAATTGTTAATTCACTAAAATTGTACTAATTGATTAATGTGATTAAAATTAGTACGTAAATAATATGTGTAGCAGTACATGTATATTTACGGAGTGATTTGAACGAATTTATTATGAAAGTATTTAAACATGAAACGATGTTTAAAATAAAATTACACGTATTTGTGCGACAAATATAAGAACCAATATGGACCCGTAAATGGGCAAGTGGACCATGGAAATAGAGTTGTGGATAATTAGGAACATAACCATTTCACCTTACTTTATATTCTTCCATAAGTTATCTTATAATGATTTTGCATGTGATGTAAGATTAAAAAATATAAGACAATTTGAACACTCCACCTCTCCCTCACTCCACCGGTTTTCCCCCCTCTTTATAGACCAATTTTTGTTCATTTTTTGTATGCTTGCTCATTTCATTTTGCATGTGAACAACAATTGGTCTTCCTCTCTCTAAAATTATTATACATCTTTACTAAGAAGTTAGTAATCAAATATTATTACTACGAGTGTTAGTAATATTACAAATATTAACAAGGGAATATTTTTAACAAGTTTCTAGTAAAATACTTGTTAGATTTTTGGGTTGAGTTCTTGGGTGCACATTGTAAGGAGATCTTCTCTTTGAAGATTTGTTAGGAGGATCATCCTTTTATTATAAGCTCAAGAACAATCAAGGTAGGATATCTTGATTGTGCCCATTTTACCATAAAAATCTATGTAAGGAAATTGTTTTTCCTTAACTTTCATTTTTATGCTTTTATATTTGCATGCATGTTACATAGATCACTAAAATGATAAATTATGAGATAATTTAATTTTTATTAGAGAGTCTAATAAGGGTCTATGATCTTTCACATCCCGATTGAGTGTGAAGCTAGTAGTTTCATGCCTTTCTTTACTGCTAAGAATGCCCCCACCTCTAGCAAGATGTTGATCAATGATGTGGAACACATCACTTTGAAGATATTTCTTCATGCTTTGACCTATTTACTCTATGAGCGGAGAGATGTGAGTAAGCTTAACTCACATGAGGTGATGTTGCTTGTTGTGTACCTTAACCCCACCCGAGCCCTGAGAGTCTCTTTCAGTGCCCCGGCCATAGTATGTGCTAGCTTAGCTTTGATGGCCTCATCTGACACCCGTTTCTTAAGTTGTGGTGCCATCGCCACACGGTCGGTGGAGAGACTGACCACTTTTGAGGCTTCCTCGGCCTATACAACTTTGACCCCGACGGTGCCTATCTTGGACCGTGAGTACTTTCTCGACCAGAAATGGTTGAGAACTTTGGAGGGTGGTGGCCTAGCCTGGAGAGTTTGGGGAATGAGTTGGATGAAGGTACCTGACCTCGAGCACCTTCTCGTGACCGAGCCTTTACCGGTAGCAGTGGTGGCAGCGGATTCGGATGATGAGGAGGAGGCCCCTGCTAGGCAGTTTTACCTCATTGATGCCGATATATTGGAGGTGATGCATGAGCCGACGAAGAGGATCAGGCTAGATCCGAGGATATGCAGCCTAGAGTGGGGAGAGGACCGCGACGAGTGAGGGAGAGGATGGCTGAGACCCAGCCAAAGCATCATGTGCCTCCACAGCCTCAGTTTTCTAGCTATCCTTCCTTCTTCAGCCCCGGGATGAGAGTGAGTGAGCTCACGGAGAGAGTGTCTGCTACCTTGACACTCCGGAACCTCCATGAGATGGCTTATGTTCAGGACATCGGGACCGAGGCGGCTCAACCGGTGTGGTGGAGAGGCGTTGGAGATGATAGCGGGGTCTTTCATTCCTTTGGCGTAGAGCGGTATACTTGGGGAGAGCCTACGAGTTACCCCTACGGTTACCTAGCACCGTGACGAGTAGGAGTCGATTTTGGTACTTGTGGCATCGTGGGTGAGGGTATAGCTGGAGCGGGCACGTCTGGAGGCTGTGGTGGTGATGCGGAGATGGAGGAGCAGGCCATGGAGTGATGTTTATTTCTTTGGTCTTGTTTTATATATGCTCATTCCTATGGATTTGTTATATTTCGTACTCGGTTTGATGACTCGTTAGTGGTTGGCTCTTGGTTGTCGGTACTTTTATTAGACTTTGGATTGTATTTTGGCCATATGGCCGTATTTTGGATGTTTTATAGACTTTTATGCAGATTGTCGGCGTCGGGAATACATTCCCGACTTATGTACATGAATCTTGGTTCTCACGAGGTGGTGCATCAGGGGATTTTGACTTGTGGCTACTCGATAGAGTGCCCCTCACTCGATCGAGTAACTGCAGGGGTGATAATTGGGATGCATTCTGATCTCGACGGACTCGATCGAGGGCCTGCTAAACTCGATCGAGTAACGTCAACTTGATCGAGTGCCTTACGAGCTCGATCGAGTGCCCCTGTTTGATGCTTATTTCATTTAAACATTTGTTTGTATCTTCAAGTTGGTGGTTCTTGTGATAATGTTTCTTGTTGTGGCTGTGTTCTATCATTGTCTCGTCTTAGAGGTGGTTATACGGTCGTGCATATTTGTTTAATTTATATAATTTCGGTGATGTTTACACAATTTCGTATGCTAAACCAAATTGTCTCAGGTAACGTAGTGTATAATGGTTGTAATCCTTATTGCATAATTTGTATGGTCATATAAGAAAGTAATTGATGACATGGCTAATAGTTGATGATAGGATGTCTCGTTATGTTGTTCACTTTGTCGATAGTTTCATATATATATATATATATATATATATATGAGTCATATTTATGTAATGTCAAGGAAGTATCGTGGTTGACATGAGTCAAAGTGCGTAATATGGTTTGTTCGTAATGTCACTGTGGAATGATAATTTATCGACTTGTGGGATAATAAAGTTGTTTTGATGGTGAACTTCGGGGACGAAGTTCCTTTTAAGAGGGGAAGAGTAATATCACAAGGGAAAATGACGTAATCATGGCAATTTTATAGTATTTTTTTAAGACATTTTATGGTAATTTAAAATGGTTGTTGGGTAATTTCATAGTAGTTATTGTGCAATTGAGTAGTAGATTGTAATTGTGGAATAGAATAGCATGTTGTTGTATCTTGTTTAATAGCATGTTGTTGTATCTTGTTTTCAAGTAATGGTTCACTGTGTTGTCATGAAACTGGATATTAGTAGTAGATAGTAGAATTGTTGTTAGTAGAATTGTGTTGTACGGTTGAGTAATAGAATTGAGCTAAAAGAATTAATATGAATGAGTGGAATGGATGATATGTTGTTGTATATCATTAATAGGACTGTCGTTTTTGAGTGTTTTTTAACTGATAGTTGTTGGCAAGTAATTGATGGAGGAATAGGATGATAGTTGTATTGGTTTACATATGAGTAATAACAAGAGGTGTGTGCAAGTAATAGTCGAGTCGGTTGTTCTGGTGCACAATGTATGTTTGGTGATTCAATAGGAAGATGCTAAGGTAGATGATGATGATGGTTAATGAACATTCATAGCGGGATGGTATTTCTAAATGGTTGTGGACCTGTGTCGGGTGAACGGTGGTGGCTGCCTTGGTTCCTTTATTTTGTGTCATGGGGGAGGACGAGTTGAACTTCGGGGACGAAGTTGTTTTTAAGGGGGGAAGATTGTAATACCCGTCCTTTTAGAGACCCGTTGACCGACGTTGACTGACCTTAGACACCTATCTTGACCTTCGGAAACCTTACGAGTGATGACTTGTGACGATGTGAGCTTTGGAGTGCGTGATACTCGATCTAGCGGAAGCTACTCGATCGAGTAGCTTGGGAGCTCGATCGAGTAGAGGCCACTCGATTGAGTAAGTTGGTTACTCGATCGAGTGACGGGCTTGCAGCGGAGAATTATAAATCGTAAATCGTGAAACCCCAAATTATTTCTCTACCTTCTTCCTAAACGTAGATGTCATCACTTCTCTTCTCCTTCACCATGGTTCACCTCCTTGATGCCTTTATGATTGAGTACACCTTAGGGGATGAGATGCTTGAGTCGGGTAGCGGTCTTTATGCCGGATTGCTTTGTATAGGTATGTTGTCATCATCATCATCGTCTCCCTTGATTTCAGTTATGGTTATGGTAGTAGTAATAGATGGCTATGGTGGTTGTTATAGGTGGTTTTGCTGGTTGATTGTTAACTTGTGGTCGGACGCGGATTCGCTGCGGTTTGCTAAAGGTAGGTTCGCCTACTCAGTACTATTGTTTGTCTAGAGAGTCTGTTGATGTTGTTTGGTTGGTTTAGTGTCAGTATTGTTGATTTGTTGTGATAGTTGATTAGCGTGGTGTTGGGATAACAGTTGGTGATTGTTGTTTGTACAGCTGGTTGTGATTGTTTGTCTGTGGTTCTCGAGGTGCGTCCTCGGCTGAGTGGAGTCACTTGTGGGAGTGGCTTCACGCCCTTGATTCGCCTTCTGTGGAACCCGCCATAGAAGGGATGTGCACATTAAGGAACATGGGTTTATCGCTCGGATAGATGAGCGGGGCTTAAGTGGGAACAGCTGCAGTCCCCCACTGGCATGACTGGACCTTCGAGCAGTCAGAGGTGTGTGGTTGGAGGAGGCGTGGTGTGTGTGTTGTTGTGCTTGTGTGGTGTCTGCTTTTATATACCTGTTATCTCAGTTACTGACCTTGTGTGGCTTTATTGTGTTGTCTCTTTGTTTTGTGTCTGCCGTGATCCGTTATGGTGAGCAGTCAGTCTTAGCAGGTTGATGTGTGGATCTTAGCTGGGTGCTTGGAGGAATGAGTCTACCACGAGTCATGGCAGAGATATTTCACATAGCTGATAGTAGTTTTGAGTTGTATCTTTTATATCGTCTTTTGGTTTAAATCACTTGAAATAAAACATAAACGTTATTCTATCGACATTTGATTATTACTGTCCTCGGGCAACCGAGATGGTAACGCCCTTATCTGCTAGGGAAGGTCTTGTTAAGGCTCCTTGGTAGATGGGGGTGTTACACTAGACCGACACTGACAGGAAACAGCAGTAAACAAAACAACAATCTATATAACTGATATATACTTTCGAAAGTTCGTCTCTTCAGTATCCCGCCTACTCCACCATAACCGATGACGGCATCGCAACACCGCCACCAACAGCTGCACCGCAACGCGAAAATACTCGTATCACAACACGAAGTACCGTGCCCGGATCGCCACCAGAGAAATAACAACCACATCGATAGTCATCGCAACTTATACAAACCCATAAACACTGACTCAGTATAACTTTCTTGACCAAAAAACTTCCTTAAAACCGCTTTACTATATCACAACGCAACATATTACACGGAATAACAGATAATAACCTTATAAATATCATCCATACTATTACTCAGGAGGCCGGAACATCACACTATCATTTACAGATATCATACATACACATTCAAGTATCACTAGCCATACTAGATCACCCAAATTACCACTTTTTGAATATCATCCTATTAGGTTACCGTACACAACATATGACGCGGAACACTTAGATAACGACTTATAACTATCACACCATACCACTACTCGTGAGGTCAGAACCACACACAAATATTTACACGCCTCATAGAGCCATAATCGAAACTAACTAGTCAATCCTGATCACGTAAGTTACCACTTGATAACGGATATCTCTCACCGAGCTTAACTCAGATGCCCTTCATAACATATCCTCTCATCCTCACAATTATCACCACCCGACAAACGTAACCATATTGTCATAAGTACCCAGCTACTAGCAAACACCTCCTATATCCACATCTTATACTCCCTCACAACCATACATACCAATCAGGCCTCCACCAAATCAACCTCTTTAGGACGGCTAACTTCCATATTTAACATCATCCTTAACCACAAGTGACAACACTAAGACACCACCATCTTTCATGTAACTACTCTCTTGCCATCACCTCTAAATATAACAACTCATTTCCTCTCTTTGGTTATCATCCCAAATAACGAATATTAAATCCATCAAAAAAATTTACCTCAACAACTATTCAAATTTTATCCTTGATTATATCGTCATCTAGCTCACCACCATAGTCTCATACCATGCAAATACTCTACCAACTTCCCACTCCTTTAATTCCTCAAAACTCATGACTAACAAGTCGTCCTGCAATTTATATATATCCCTTAACTCACACCGTCATGATAATACCACACAATTCCATGATTCCTTACTTTCGTGTCCCCTAATTCTTGTGAATATTCACTCAACTTACCATCATCCTTCTCTTCCCATTACTTCCAAAAATCAAATTCCATTAGCCTACATCAATATTTTTCATTCATTTCTTATCAACAATCCCTCACATCATACTTCTCACTCATGCTCCCCACCGATAGATCCATCCACTCAATGATTTCTCATAAATTGGTTACATATTCTTTTAATAATTCTAGGCTTACCTTCGAGCAATACAACTTTCCATTACGCATCTCCCCACCCAACATCGTCATAATCATTACTCTCCAGAAATCACTATCTATCCCAAATTACAATAATTTTCACATCCCTCATTTCAAACTTTTGTTCTCACATTCCTCGAATTTACATTACCACTCTCATCATTACTCAACCATATACGGTCATCACTACACCATTTAAGACAACGACTAATTCACTCACCATAGCTCACAGAATGTGCTCCTTACCTCAATAACTCGTCAACTTTGCTTATTCTTTCCACTATCCATCACAATCCCGTATACTCATGTTCTCCCTACCCCACACGTATCCTTCATAAGCCGGAATCCTCCACATCATAGTATCTAGTAACTTACGTATCAAGACCGTCACATATGTAAAAGAATGCTTTAAGAACCAAAACATACGTGTGCACATAACCTACGACTCAAAACATATGTAAGAACGTAGCCTCCGACTCAAAACAACCGCCCAAAGAGCTACTCGGTCGAGTATATGACGTACTCGGTCGAGTACAGGACACTCGGTCGAGCAACTATACCACTCGGTCGAGTTTTCGACTCCAGAAGCTGTCCCAAATTATCACAGAATGATTACGCGGCCGAATATGAAAGCTACTCGGCCGAGTAGGCCCTACTCGGCCGAGTTCCGGCACAGTTCTCAACAACATCTAGTTTTCGTAAAACAGTCATATCTCACTCGTTACTTGGTCATTTTGGGCGTTGACCTATCGTTAGAGTCGTAAGAAGACAAACTGTCGCCTCAAATTGGAATCACGGCAATATCATTTGTAGAACTCGACTTATGACAGTTGTAAGACAGCCCTTCCATAATCGGTCTTCATACAAATCATTTTTTCTTAACAAAACAACTTGAACATGAATAAGGCAAACAATAACAACTCAATACTTCTAAAAATCAGTACATAGATGAACTTTTATCATACCCACATCTAAATTAAACACAACATTCATATATGTATATATACGCATGACCTTAATCACATGCTACTACCAACAAATCAAACATTAACATCATCATGATCATATAGACATACCCCACATCACATTACATATACTCCAATCACTTCCACTCAACCCAAAAATATACTTCATCCAATATATACTTAAAGGCATACAATAGATAACGATACCTTGACACCCCGTCGTGACCGGCTCAAAGTTGTAAGGGCAAAGTTGCGGCCTTAGGACGTCTCTCAAGCCTTTGCGGTAGCTCCAAACAACTCCTACCCGGGTTCATTTTATTTAGACTCCCTAAGTTCAGTATGTTCATTAGTTACAAGTTCTAAAATCGTCGCTCTGATGCCACTTTGTAACACCCCCACATACCAAGGTGCCTTACCAAGGACCACCCTAGCATGAGAAGCTGTTACCATCTCGGTTGTCCGAGGTTAGTATATCAAAAGTAACCATTCCGAAACATTTATTAAAGTATAAAGTTTAAACGATTACATTGTCTCAAAACAAAACCAAAAGAAAGTGTATATCAAATCTCAATACAACTGGAAATCAAAATAACTACTCGCAACAGCGGAAGCTAGACTCGAAATGATGACATCCCATCTCGTCTTCATAGCTAAACACAACCATCACCTGTCATAATCTGCTCACCATCCCCGAATGGATCACCACAGGTTTACAAAACAACAATGGGGTCAGTTCACTGTATAATTAAGATAACCAATCACAATAAAAGCAATGACAACAATTCCACAACATTCTCCATTCCCAATCATGTCTCATAACTGAATACACACTTAAGTGTGACACACTTAAGTGTGTAGTCCTGCCAGATTACTGCCGCGACAGATAATCCACACTGCTAGTGGGGGACCGCAGCCTTGCCCACCTAAGCCCCGCTCATCGCAACGAGCAATAACCCATGTTCCTTAATGTGCACATCCTCTCTTGTGGCGGGTTCCACAATGGGCGAATCAAGGGCGTGAAGCCACTCCCGCAAGTGACTCCACTCAGCCGAGGACGAACCTCACAATCATAGTCAATCCGTCACAACTCCAATACTCTAGAATACATTCAACAACAATACTTATCATATCAACTAAATCACAGCATCACATCTTAAATCAATTATGCAATCAACTGAGTAAGGAAACACTACCTTTTCGCAATCCAAGCACACACAAGCAATAAATAGCAATTCTCCATGACACCGTCACCTACACACAATAATCACAGACCATCACTATAAACCATTCCCCCAAATTAACCTAAATCAATCATTAGGCCAAAACCATAAAAGACAAACTGACAAAAGGTATAAGACTAGTGACTTACCGACGCAATTGACGCAAGAGAGAAATGAACAAGGACTCACGAACAATCAACGATCTTGGGAGAGATTAGAGATGATTAGAGTTACGTAAAATGGTTTAGGTTTTGGTAAAAGTGAAAAGTAAAACTGTTAATCGTAATTTATTACTCTAATCGTCTTTAATCAAACCGCGGAAATATTTTCCGTCAGACCGGATACTCGGTCTAGTATTGTGAATACTCGGCCGAGTATGTAACACCCCGTATTTTATAATAATATTTTATTATAAAAGTATTTTATTAAATTAATTAATTCGAAGTATATGGATGTATTTTGGAAATATTTATATTTATCGTCTTCGTTCTCTATTTTATTATTTCTCGTTTTAATCTACCTTTGTAAGGGTTAAAATGTCCGGGCACGATTTGACTATTTTAATTTAATAACTACTGTTCTTATTTAAGCTCTCATAGCGTTTTAATAATATCAAATTGGTTTTGTAATCAGATAATCCATTGTATGAGCTAATGGATCCAAAGCCCATTAGTTAATCCTCTTATAAAAGAAAATCCTAAGCAAGCTAGCAAGCTGCTCTCTCTTTTTCACGCGGGAAGTCCGCACGCCTTCTCCCTCCCTTTCCCTCTTTTGTTTTTCTTTTCACCCTTTAACTCCATTGTTGAATATCTTTTCTTCTACCAAACTCAAAAGAAAATTATATTTTCATAATCCTTGCTCTTATGCATACAATATATTCTTCTCCAAATATTTTTATGAGAATTATTTGTATGGACCTTTAGACCTACCTTTAAGGTCTCTTATTTTAATGGGTGAAGAACAAGAATAGCCTTTCATGGCGTTTTCAAGGGTTTCGGTCTGTGCTTTTATTTTTGTGTCGCTTTTCGGGATGTTGACACGTGTTGGAGACAAGGCTTTGTTGGTCGTATTCTTTATGAAGGTTTTCATTAATTGCTAAAAAGGTAACTAGGTGTTTCTCTTTTAATTATGTTTATGCCAATTGATGTAATTAATGTGATTTAATGATTGATTTATATGATTAGTATATGTTTGATTGTTGATTATCATGTTATTTATGTTTTCGCATGCTTGTATATGTTTTAATGTATTAATTATCTATCATTGTTGCTTATGCATTAATTATGGGTGTCATGAGCGTAATTAGGATTTACGAATGAAACCCTAATGGTGGCATGATAGGCGGCCAAGGGTGCTCTTCAAAGTTATAGCTAAAGCTAGTATAACCTTGATGATGATTCGAGTGTTATAGCTAAAGTTAGTACAACTTTGGGTTGTTACTCAAGTTACGGCTGTTTGAGGTATAACCTTGGAAATATGAATCCACGTTATAGTTGAATCTACTATAACATTGAAGTACGAGTTAAGGTTATAATTGAAACTAACGTAACTCTGAGATTATGGCTCAAGGTTATGGTTGGAACTAGTATAACTTTGAGTTTCGTGTCAAGGTTATGGTTGAGGTAAGTATAACTTCAAATTATATGTGTTGAAGTTATAGTTGAGGTTACTACAACCTCGCATCCAGAGTTCATGTTATGGTTAAGGTTACTATAACATTGATCGTTAATACTTGTTTCACATGTTATGTGGCATTCAGTTATATTGTATGACAATATGTGTGTATGAATGGTTGGTTACTCTTGTTCATATGATAAGTAGGGTAGTCAGTTATACTATCCTATGAGTTTGAGTCGTGATGTTGTTCACGCATGTTGGTACAGTCAGTTATACTGTGCATTTGTTTGTTGGCTGGTTTGAATAGATGATGGTAGTATCAGTCATATATTATCGAAATGAACAAACACTACCCTTCGGGGACTGGTGAATGGTCTATGGTCCGGGGCGGGGGGGGGGGGGTGGGTAACAGAGGCAGTGCGTTATACGCTCTGTTCCCCGAGTGTCGTTCGGTGTACAGTTATTGCACCGAGAGTCTATCCAGGTCTTAGACATATAGGCAGTGGTTATACGCTATACATAGTACCTTGGACGCAGTGCGTTATACGCTCCACGCCGATGGAGGCAGTGCGTTATACGCTCTAGCAGTTAGAGGCAGTGCGTTATACGCTCTAACGGCGTTCGCTCTATTCGGCTATGCTTTGATGATAGCTTTGTGCCTTCTGTTACTGTGGATCGTGTGTCACCATGTTTGCTATGCTTTAATGCTAGCTTAGTGCCTTCTGTGCTGTGGATCGTTTGTCGCTGCAGGTCTTGTATTTGTTCATGGTCTACTGGTTGCATATGGTCTAGGTTTGCATGATTGCATCCGTCTAAGGTTGACGAAGTCTTGGTAATTTTTTGTTAGGTTTCATGAGTGTAGATGATCTCACATGTTTTTTGTTTATCCCTTTCAATTATTACTGATTGTTGATTATATTCAATTGTTGTAAACATGACTGGGAGAGCATCTAGTTACTCCCGACTGAATTGTCGACCCCCTTCTCAGGTTGATCAGATGTTGTAGCTTGATGATGCTCGTTGGGATGCATCGAGAGGCGAGATTAATAATGAATTAGGATTTTGTTTTCAGTTCAGCTTGAGAACCCTTTGAATAATGTATTAGTTTGGTTTTCGGTTTTAGTAATGGTCCGGATTTGGTCAGGTGTTTCCGCCACCTAGACCCATTTGTTATCACATACTCTGATAATATCTTTATATCATATGTTTTTTCTTTGTTTTATAATCCGGGTTGTTACAGAGTATTCCTTACTCAGTCTAGTATTACCATACTTGGCTGAGTATTCCTGGACAGTAGCTTGACCAGAAACACACGACGCATTACTCGACCGAGTAAGCCTTATTCGACCGTGTAACAGGACTTAGAAAAACGTAGTATTATAACCTGGTTGTCATTCGGACCAGTTTAACCCATCAATTGGCATTCGAGTCAGGTCGACTTGACGTGCCCTATCAAATTAAGTTCAGTTCAGTTCAGACAGTTTCAGTCGAAAAGAACAAGGCTTAAGAGTTAGTTATTAATTGTGAAGAGAAGAGCTGAGCTGAACTGAACTGAATGAAGCTGAACTGAAATGAAATGAATTGAATAGAGCTGAACTGAACTAAAATAAGCTGAAATTAAGTCCAAAAGAATAGAGCCTATATTAGGGCCCACTTAGGCCTTGTCTTATATTGGGTTGTGCCCAAACTCCGTCTTGTATAAATAATTCCGTATGCTAATGAGAAATACAACACACACAATTAACCTATTCTAATCTCTTAACATGGTATCAGTGTTCTTTTCCAAAAAAAACCCTAAAACTACCTCCTGCGTTGTTCCTTCTCCAAAAGGTCGAGTATGATAACTAAACAATATAAGACAATACAAAATGCCAACATCGATAAAAGAACAATATAAGAATACAAGAGGACTAAGACCAACAACAGTAACGTCACACGACCCCAGGGCCGTGGATATCTCACCATCAACAACGACGTCACACCTCCCAAGGCCATAGATACCTCACAATAACAATGATGCCACGCCTCCCAAGGCCGTGAATACCTCAACTCCAACAGTCAATATTTCAACACAATTATAATTACACAACCAACATAAGAAAATACAATTACACTAATCCATCTTATAAAACCGTCTCAGCAAATTCCACATTAACAAATTAACAACATCAAGGAAGATTGAGTAGTTAACCAACCTTTAGCAAACTACTCCAATAAGATAAGCAATTAAAGCAAATAGAAGGCTTCCTCCACAAATCCTTCACCTAAACAACTATAAATTGTATACAATTATAATCTAATCATATTACCTAATTTAAGATGCAAAACTACCCAAAGCCAACCACTAGAATCAACCCCAATCCCACGACATACCTATGGCAGCCCCACAACGGCCAACAGGCCGATCAATGCCGATCAGGGGGTCGGTCAACGATAGGTCACGGTGGTCGGTCGGTCAATTGATTAAAGCTAGGTTTAGATTAACTTACGAAATTAGATATAAGGCAAGGATGCTGCTTTGTGTCTCTAGAATATATTATGTCTTAAGTTTATGTTGTGAAATAATGTGTATAAGGTGATAGAGGAATGGAATATTTATAGTAGTTGGTAGAAGGCTCTAGAGTAAGGATAATATTATAATAAAATAATAAAATATCTTAAGGTAGGTGAGACTAGACAACACCTACAGTAGAAAGGCCTCCCTCTTCCCTATTTTCACCAAAACCGGCGACATCTTCAGTGTGCTCCTTACTGGCCCGGATTGATGCTTTGCATGGCCGGATTGATTCTTTGCCTGACCGGCAAAAGGTATGTGGCTGCCCGGATTTGCTTTTGTTTGTCTTTCAGCTATCATACTAACATATGTCGTCGCGTCCTAGATTCATTCTAAACGCATTTTAACATAAATATAGTTGACTTTAACAAAAAATGTAGTTGACCTTAATTGACTTAAAAATACGGATTATTACAACTACGATTTCGTAATCTTATCATTCCCCCTCATGATGAATGGCGTAGGCAAGAGTCCGATCTTGCGAAGTAGCATTTGAACCGAGGTCGTGGAAGAGGCTTCGTTAGTAGGTCTGCTAGTTGATCGTCTTGTACCACAGGAACTATATGAAGATTGCCGGCTTGAACACATTCACGGATGAAATGGTAATTGAGGGTAACATGTTTCATTTGAGAATGTAAGATGGGATTGGAGCTAAGTTGAGTGGCTCCAATTTTATCACAAGAGAGCGAAGGGGAACAACCGAAGGTAGATTGGCTCTTAGTGTCACACGAAGCTCACTTAATAGGTGAGTGAGCCACGTCAGTTCGGTAGCTGCATTGACGATAGATTGGTATTCAACTTCAGTGGACGAGCGAGCAACCGTCTTTTGTTTCTTATAACTTCAAGACAAGGGATTACGATCGACATACACAATGTAGGCAGCTATAGAGGTTTAGTCAGTAGGAGAAAGCATGGAGTGTAATTGGAGAGTCTCGATGGATCACAATGTCTTGAGTGGGGGTGCCTCCAAGATACCTGAGAAGCGGCTACAAGGCAGACTCGTGAATAGATGTTGGCTGATGCATGTTTTTGGAGATCGTATTCACGGCAAAGAAGATGCCGGGACAGGTTAAGGAGTCGTATTGGAGGGAACCCACAAGAGCACAGAACTAGACTGAATTAGAGTGTAGAGTACCGTCCAGGAGAGTGAGTTTATCAGTGGCGGGCTTGGCATCCAACATATTAGCACGCAGAGGAAGGTCAGAAATGTATCGGCGCTGATTAAGAAAAAGCCCAGCTGGTCCACGAGTGACTTCTACGCCTAGGAAGTAGGATAGCGTACCCAGATCCTTGAGGGAGAAACGCTTAGCGAGGGCAGCAATGAACTCAGAATCCGCCTTAGGGCAAGAACCTGTAACGAAAATATCATCAATATACACAAGAACAAAAATAGTGACAGGTGAGTGAACATAAAACAGTGAAGTGTCCGAGACGGAGTTAGTGAAGGCGTGAAGCCAACGCTGAGGAGATAGGTCCAAAGTTCCGTGTACTAGGCTCGAGGAGGAGTGGCTTAGAGGGTTTGTGAGAGTTAGGTATGGTGGCCACGGAGGGAAATTTGAGCAACGGGTTAGAGGAACCCGTACGGTATAGAGGCCGGATCATCCTCCTTATACCATGTAATATTGAGTATTCTGCGAAAGATAATTCTTATTAACGAATTGACACAAGTATATATAGGATACAATAGCTTGGAGAACAAGGGGGGAATTATACCCATACCTAAATGCTAAAATTTACATACTAGCTAGAATATAAGAAGAGTATAACATACATAACAATGTACAAGATTACGATTCCTTAGTCTTATAATGCTTGATCATTACCAAGAGAATTAGTAAGAAACTTCATCTTTTAGTTATCCTTGTTTGAAGTTAGATAGAATTCATATTTCACAAAATCTCATTATAGACGGCACATATCCGTCTATAACTAAAGACGGGCCAAATACAATGCCACATTCCTAATAGGACAAGCAGCAAGTGGGGTTGTGGGGGCAAAAAATGTCACAACTTTCAAGCTATTTGACCCGTCTTTAGCTATAGACGGATATATCCGTCTATAGCAAGACTAGTTGTTCATATTTACTCTTCAAGTATTTCTCCAACTTTTTGTGTGGAATCAAAAGTGTTTGCAATTGCTTGTAGTCTTATGGTACAAGAAATCATGTAATTCGGGATACATAGTGGATCGATTATTCTTGCAAAAAAGTGACTTGTTCATGATTCTACTTGATATCCAGGTCAATTTCCATTCTTGTAGTATTGTTTTGTAATTTGTTTATAGTTTTGTCATTGTTGTTGTTTTAGTGAGTGATAGTGATTAATCTATGGCCAACGACGGAATGAATGCAACGAATTTAATGTATGAATGAACAACGAAATAATAGAGTGACACGAGAAATTTTTGGTGACGCGGAAAACCCGGTGTGGGAACAACCGCGGGAGGAATCGGAATCCCACCAACTTTGCACTATAATCGAGACGGAATTATGCAAGTAAGGAAATACAAGACTTATTTGGCTAGCGAATTATTGCTAAGAGTAGACGGAATATTGAACAGTAGAGTGGTTGTGTGTGGAATGAGATGATCCTCTAATTGTGACTTGCTTCCCTTTATATAGTTGTTGTCTTGCTAGGTTAAGTCCACAATGTTTTCCTGCCTCTGCTCCTGGATTCCTGTGTCTGCTCCTGTAAAGTAGGAGGTAGTTGCATGATAATAGGAGGTGGTTGGTTGACTTTTCCACCCCTTTTGTGCGTGAGGTAACAAACACAAATGTGTTTGTTTATCTTTTAATCCAATGGTCCCTACTTGTCCATCTCATCAATTCCCTTGCTTTTTCATCCGCCAATGAAAAGATGCCATATCATCATGGATAAAAAAGTGCTATTTTTATCCCCAACAATTGCCCCCAATTTTCCTTCTCCGCATCAAGATGAGGAGGGAAATTAGTCTTTCTGGTTCTTGATGTTATGTCGTCTGATATGTAGCTCTACTTTTACTCTATTTGCAGTACTGCTGCTGTTGTTTGACTTGTTGTACTGTTGCTGCTGTTTCTTGACTTCTCACCTTCTTCCGGGATCTGCTAAGCCTAAGGCTACACTTACTGCGGTTCTGGCTCTGAGGGAGAAGAAACGTGCTGAAGATGCCTCCAAGCCAGCTGAGAAGAGAAAAGCTGGCCCTGCCTCTGCTTCTGGTATCCGTGCAAAAAAGAGATCTGCCTCTGGTTTAACCAAGGAGCAAGTTCCCATTGAGGCCACTCCTCTTGCTACGAAGCCTCTTATTCCCGGATATGTTCCACCTCGTGGCTTTACCTCTGCTTCTACGCAGCCCCTGCTTCTGAATCCTACCTTGCTTCTGAGTTCAACCACCGCTTCGAGTCTTACTCTCTGGGTCCCCTGCTCCCGGGGTCCCTCCAAAGTAGGACTCGATTCCCGGAGATTTTGGTGGTCGAGATCTACACGAGACCTGAGTCTGCATGGTCGGATGCTATTTCCTGCTCCTAGGTCTGCTGAGAAAAGAAAGGCAGATCCTGGTTCTACATATGGATCCAGCGCCAGAAAGATGGCCTACTCCTGATTTGGCCACAGAGTCTGTTCTTATTGAGATTACTCCATTTGCAGGCATGCCCCCAATCCATGGGTCTGCTCCACCATTTGACTTTGCTCCTGCTTCTGGGACTGTTCCTGTTTTAGGGTCTAACTCTGCACCTGGATCCCTCACTGCTGGTGAATGATGGATCCAGCTGGTGGATGCTGGGTCCAGCCTTCTCGTGACTCTACTGTTCTGCGTCTGGTCGGCATAGGTGATTCTGGTATTGAGAACCTCTGGCAAAACTTACTTACACTGTTTATATGCAACCGGTACCTGAGAAATGTTAGTAATACAACCTAGGTGTATGCGATGACCTTCTAATGCATGATCTAGCGATCTAACCAATGTAGACACGTTATGAACTTATATGTCGGGAATGCAATGTTTATCAATGTGTCGTGAGAATGATCATGTTTGAGCATGTGTTGCGAGTGTCGCAGGTGTTCTATCGTTTGCTTTGTATCTTGCCGTTTCTGGCGTACTTTTGATTTGTGCATGCACGTTTTACGTTGTATGTTTGGCCATCGTTGTTTGATTGCTGGCTAAGGGGTCTAGTACGCCCACTCATTCAGAGGAGCCAGGCTTGCGTGGGTGCTAATGCATCGCGGAAGACTGACTGTCCCGGTTGTACGTGCTTAGCCACGGACACACGCCTTCTGTAGTGAATACATACCCTGCCAGATTAGTTTGCATTTTTATTCACTTGGTCATTTATTTGAAAGATATTTAAAAAAAAAAAAGAACTTCTTCACTTAAAATATTAAAGTGGTTTACTAACTTGAAAAACTTTCAGAATCAGGAAATATCAGGGTCAGACTACATGTAGGGTCGTTTCCGAACCAGAAAATATTAAGATTGAAATATGTGCAGGAAATTTTCAGAACCAGAAAATGTTGAACTTAAAATATATGCAGAAAATTTTCAGAACTAGAAAATGTTGAACTTAGAATATATGCAGAAAATTTTTAGAACCAGAAAATGTTAAATTCAGAATAGATGCAAAAAGTTTTCAGAACCATAAAAATATTCAGAGCCAGAGAATGTTCAAAGCAAAATGTAGAACCTGGCTGAGCTGTATCTGGTAGGCTGAGTACCCAGTTGCTGACCATGCTGGTGGCTGACATGTGCGTGCCTCTGACAGGCGTCGTACCTTTTTGCGAATTCTACAGCATCTTTGCGCACTGTGGGCTAAAAGTATCTCTACCTCAGTACTTTATTGGACAGGCTCCTGCCCCCTGCATGGTTTCCACATTCTCCATTGTGGAGAGCATGCAAAACAACTTGAGACTCTTCCCGATCCAGGCATCTGAGGTAGGATCCAACGAGAGATTTTCTCCTTTTTATCTGTTGGCAGGATGTCATTCTGCACCCAGTCCAGGTACGATTTCCTCCAGTCTAGAGTATCTTCTTCACTTCTGGTGCTGCACAACACTCATGTTTCCTGCTTAGGGTTTAGTATTGCTGGCTCCAGCACGTGGACAATTGGTATTGTGGAGATGGCTCCTGCTTTGAAGGTTGCCGCCAAGGTGGCTAGCACATCTGATTCTGCGTTTTGGTCTCTGGGGATTTGTTTGATGTTGAACTTGGGAAATCTGAGGGTCAACTCCTTTGCTATATCTAGGTATGCCATCATCCTAGAGGTGTCTGATTTTCAGATCCAGAGCTAGCTTCAGACCCAAGATCAAGGCCTCATATTCTGCTTTGTTGTTTGTGGCCTTGAATTCACATTGTACAGCCTGGACTATGAGATCTCCCTGGGGTGACTTGAGGACCAGTCCTACTCCTGCCCCTCTTGCGTTGGAGGCTTCGTCCACATGTAGCTCCCACACTTGTTCTCCTTTGTCATCCTCCAGATTCAGAATGTCCTGCTCTGCTTGGGTCTGGTCCCTGCAGAAAGCAGAGACTTAATGACGTAGTGTACTGGATGTTGTGACCCCTTCTGCTCTCGTACTAGCACTGCACTTGCTGCTGCTTCTGTGACTGACATATACAGGAATAGTGGCTCCCCTGGCTCTGGTTTCGACATGAGTGGCGGAGTGCTGAGATAATGTTTCAATTCCTTAAATGCTTTCTCGTGCTCCTATATCCACTCGAATCTTTGAGTCTTCCTCTGGGGGTAGGTCTGCGTCGTCCTTCCCTTTTGTGCTTCCAAACACCTTATTCTCGCTTCTGCTGTAGGGTCCTGATCTTTCGTTCCTCTTTTCTACCGGGCTTTTCTCGGATACGGTTACAATCAGTAAGTGCCTCTTATGGGTGCAGAGTCTTCCTCTAGCCTCATGACAGCAATCGCCTTTGATTGTACCTCCTCAAAGGTAGTGAACGGATGCATGGTCAGGTCTTTGTATAGCTCTGAATTCTGGTGTAGTCCTCGGCGGAAGGCTTGTATAGCGGTCACTATATCGCACCTCGGGATTAACACCTTCTCTTTGTTGAACCCGTTCGAAGTAATCGCGGGTAGATTCCACAAACCCTTGCACTATCTGATAGAGGTCGTTGGTCTGCTTCTCTGGCTTTCTGCTGCTGGCGAACTGTTGGTTGAATGCAGTAACTAGGTCGGCGAAGTTGGCTATACTTTTATTGGGCAGGCCGACGAACCACTGCAGGGCTGCTTCAGACAAGGTCGATCCGAATTCTTTGCACATATAAGCTTCCTTTAAGGGCCCGGTCACGGTTATCACAATCATTTTTTGCTTGTAGTGGTTGACGTGATCAAGTGGATCTGTGGTTCCGTCGTAGAGCGTCATAGCTGGTGGTACACATCCTTTAGGAACGCCGACGAGGTCTATGTCGTCCACGAAAGGTGAGTCTGCATAGCTATCTCGTGCCGCTTTCTCTAATGGACGTGCTACGCCTGGTATCATGTACATTAGCTCCCTCAGCTCCTGGTATTGCTGCTCCAGCGAGTTACCTGCTCCTGCAAGAGGGTCGAAAACAGGCGGAACAGAACCAGCAGGTGTACCTCCTAGCCAGGGCACTCTAGAAAATTGGTCTGGTGCTGGGTGACTGGTTACTGGTGTTGCACAGATTATGGATCCAAGTTTCTATCCTTGTGTCCGCTGTGGTCCTCCGATCCAGGCTCCACTGGTGAACTGGTTGTAGGATGGAATTGTTGCGTTGACGACAGGTCCAGATTGTCATCCTGATGTCTAGTGCGCTGGGGTACCTGAAAAGGGTGGAAGGTCAGATCCTGACGGGGTGTTAAACAAAGCATTACCTGATGTCTGCTGCAGACTGGATGGATTATCAAATGATTGGCATCTCAATCCTCTGGGCTCAATTGGTTATTCGCTGGGTGCTACTCCTACAAGGTCCAGTCTGATGACTAGTTCTGACGGAATTGATCGACCCGATCCTCCACCGCCGTTACGTCGGAGCCTCGTGCTTGATCTTTGGTTTGGGCTGGACTGTTGTCACGATCTGAGCAATCAGGTTCTGGTTGTCCTTCCTCAGATCCTCAACGGCCCGACGCAGAGTGTCCATCCCCTGAATCATCACCTGCATCGGATCAAGCGCTGGAGATCCTCTGCTTCGGAGAACTTTTGCGCCTGAGCCTTCCCCTGGTCAACACGGATGCGGCTTCACCTCTGGGCCGCTTTCCTTACTGGATTTGGACTGACTGGATGCACCTGCTACCTATGGTATCTGCGGTGGCTTCGAGGTGGGCATGGCTCGGTTGATATCTCGACGGGGTCGTCGAGTGACGACGCCGGAGGTGCATTTGGGCGATCCTGCGGATGCAGAGGTAAGCCCTGCTCCAGAAGACAGGGTTGACATGCTCTGGTTGCTGGAAGGATTCTGGCTGGTTCCAGACATTGTGACGGCTGGTTCGGTTTTGCGAGATTTGGCTATAGAAAATTATCACTATGCCCCACGGTGGGCGACAAACTGCTTTGGTAAAAATTTACCGAGTTATTAATTTAATTAGTGAGTGATAGTGATTAATCTATGACCAACGACGGAATGAATGCAACGAATTTAATGTTTGAATGAACAACGAAATAAGAGAGTTACACGAGGAATATTTGGTGATGCGGAAAACCCGGTGTGGGAACAACCGCGGGGGGAATCGGAATCCCACCAACTTTGCACTATAATCGAGACGGAATTATGCAAGTAAGGAAATACAAGACTTATTTGGCTAGCGAATTATTGCTAAGAGTAGACGGAATATTGAATAGTAGAGTGTTTGTGTGTGGAATGAGATGATCCTCTAATTGTGACTTGCTTCCCTTTATATAGTTGTTGTCTTGCTAGGTTAAGTCCACAATGTTTTCCTGCTCTGCTCCTGGATTCCTGCGTCTGCTCCTGTAAAGTAGGAGGTAGTTGCATGATAATAGGAGGTGGTTGGTTGACTTTTCCACCCCTTTTGTGCGTGAGGTAACAAACACAAATGTGTTTGTTTATCTTTTAATTCAATGGTCCCTACTTGTCCATCTCATCAATCCCCTTGCTTTTTCATCCGCCAATGAAAAGACGCCATATCATCACGGATAAAAAAGTGCTATTTTTATCCCCAACAGTTGTAATACCGCTACTCCAACATATCATCTCCTTAACGATTACCTCTCTTTCAATAAGCAAGCTATAAAACAGAAAAAAAGTGACGATTTATGATCCTACTCTTGCATCCTAGCACCTTGCCCTAGCTGGTTGCACGTAGTCACGTTGTTGTCATGCTTAATTGCAGTGAGATATACAACAGGCAACCTTGATATTTGAATGCCCACTTACTAGAGACCGGATAAAGTCGTACTAATTCATTGAACAAGAGGGATAGAAGTATATGATTGAATTCATTGACGTGCTTGCAATTACAAACACTTAATTTACAGACTTTTATTACCACCTAACTATTATTTTCTCTTTTCTCATTTTGTGTTTGGGCAGGGACGAAGCTAGTTCAAATCCTACCTAGGTCAGCCGTCAGCTGTGCTTAGCTTCATCTCTGTATTTAGGGTTCTCATTTTAATTTGCAATATTATTCATGTAAACGCAAATGTAATTAGATTTAATTTGTCACGTTATTCATGAATTTAATTTTTTTTTCATTCTTAATTATTTGTCTCAAATAATCCGTATAACTTAGGTAAGGTGCTATGTGATGATTGCTTATTTATAAATTGGTGGATATGGGTATCTTTTGTTCATTCTTAGGCTCATCATTTAGTTTGCTTAACTTAATTATTTGTCTCAAAATATTTGTACGCCAAGTTTTTTCAACCAGTTGACTATATACATCTCAATGCTCAAACACGCTATCCGTGACAACCTTTATATTATGCTTTGTTTAGTGTTGTCATGAAAAGCCTGTCTTACTTTTTAAAACAATTCTCCACAAATGTACCTCTATGATACTCCGTATATATATTACTCTTCTGTATATATGAAGCCATTTAAAAACTTTTTACTAATTTAATAATCGTAATTGTTCCGGGAGTAAGTCTAGATAATGGGAGACATAATTTATAACGCACCGAAAACTAACAAATTAAAAAGGAAGCACAGAATCATGGAAAAAGAAAAATAATACGGTTAACCATTATAGAAGAGGACTAACGATAAGCTAATAATTAATTTAAAGATCGTTTCTTATGAGAATAAGTACGTTGTTCGGTTGTTCCTATAATTCAAGTTTCAAACGATATGTTTTTTTTTAAAATTGATTGCAAGTGGGAGAAGGAATTCGGTAATATTTTTTTTTTTTAATAAAGATGATGTAGAATTACACAAGTTACAGTCAGCTAGTTTTGCTTAAGGCGACACTATCCGTCTTATGTTTAAGACGAGTCAATTATCACCCCACATGTATATATAGAACAAACATTTAACCTTTTTCAATACATTCTGGTTTTTGTCCTATTTATCTCACATGAGTAGACCTGTCTTAAAATTAAGAAGGATAGTACCCGACATGAATAAGAATTTGTGAGTTATAATTAGGCATGGTTGGACAATATTACATTGTTATAGTTACGGAGTATTATATTGTATTGTCGACATGTTTTGCAGGGTCATTCACGTTGTATATATGGGTTGATAAATTGAACAACTCTATGAATCCATTTTCTTCAGAAATGCATTTCTATAATTACATTCAAAGAAAAGGTTACATATGTTTGCTGGTTTTATTTGTTATAGTGGTGGGAGGAAAAGCTCAAAATTCTAAAAATGCGTCAAATTCAGCATCTTCCAGGCCAAAATCTGTTGACATTGGTGTTCTTTTCACTTTCAATTCTATTATTGGAAGAGCTGTGAGGCCTGCCATTGAAGCTGCTGTTGACGACATCAATTCGAACCTGAGTATTTTGAATGGTACCAAGGTAAACATCATTGTTCATGACACAAATTGCAGTGGATACATTGGAACTATTGGAGGTATATATTAGTCCTTTCGTTTTGATCATTTTTTTCTCCTTTTTTTTTGGCTTAGAAACTTGTTTCTTGCTTAATTCAACTAGAATTTATTTGGTTTTGCAATTCTGGATGGTACGTAATCTATCAATACGTATTATAGAAGTTGACCGAATGTCCTAATTACTGGTTTAGCTTACGGTAATGTAGCTTGGGATGAAAATATAAAGAACTGCTGTTTTGTTTAGGCATCAGGTTCTAAAGGACTACTTTTGGCATTTTACTCTGTCAATTTTGACATTTACAGTAATTTCTTGTTCTTCTAATTCATTGATCACAGGTTTCAGTCATTTTAACTTACTAGTATTGGTGCCCGGCTAGTCCGGCCTACCTCTATTTAGTATTAAAATTTATTTTCAATTAAATAAAACTATTTTAAAGTTGTTTAACTCATAAATTTATTATTAATATATTTTTATATGATATATCTTAAAATTACGATAAAATAAATTATGAGATAAATTCATTACTCCCGCTATTAATATTTTACTTAGCTCGATTGGTTACCTAATTGTTCATATATACTTTACTAGTGTTACTTTCACTACTCCCGCCGTAATTATTGTTACGTTTACTACTGTCGCATTAATATTGATAATTTCACTACTCTTGTTGTTACATTTATTACTTTAACTACTCTTGCTCGCTGCTAATATTGTTACTTTGATAGTACTATATCCAATGTTACTACAATTTTTGTCACTACTAACAGAATTACTTTTACTATTTAGGCATGCAATTTTAAGAGGCTTATATATTACATATATATGCATTAAATCAAATCGAAATAATTATAGAATATTATATTTTTTGGAAATCTAACTTGATTTATTTACCTTTTAATAGTTTCCATAATATAACATACTTATATTATATTTGTGTATGTCAAATAATTAACATCTTTATAGTAATTAATATCATAAGTGAGACATGTTTATTTTAAGGAAAATCAGCATATTCTGGTGTTCTGCAAATTTATACTTCAACAAAAACTATATAATATTTACACCGAAATCCTTTGGTCAGGTCTATCACACAACGCTATCGATTAAACTATATAGTATAACTAATTTATATAGATTTATTTATTTATATTATTGAAATCCCTTGGTTTCCGGATTATATATATAGTACTAGTATTGGTGTCCGGCTACGCCCGGGTTACCTCTATTTACCATTAAAATTTATTTTCAGTTGAATAAAACTACTTTAAAGTTGCGTAACTCATAAATTTATCTTTAATATATTTTTCTATGGAATATCTTAAAATTACGATGAAATAAATTATGAGACAAATTCACTACTCCCGCTATTAATATTTTACTTAAATCGATTATTTAGCTAATTGTTCATATATGCTTTCTTTTGTTGTTAGTATTGTTACTTTTGTTACATTCGTTATTACTACGGTTACTTTCACTACTCCCGCCGTAATGGTTGTTACTTTTGCTATTGCCGCATAAATATTGATAATTTCACTACTCACATTGTTACTTCTATTACTTTCACTACTCCCCTTGCTAATATAGTTAATTTGATGATTCAAATTAGTGATTACTAACATATTATTATATCCAATGTTAGTACAACTATTTTCACTACTAACATAATTACTTTTACTATTTAGCCATACAATTTTAAGAGCTTATATATTTATATAAATATATTACATATATGCATTAAATCAAATCGAAATAATTATAGAATATTATATCTTTTGGAAATCTAGCTTGATTTATTTACCTTTTAATAATTTTCAAAATATAACCTACTTATATTATATTTGTGTATGTTACGTAATTTTATAATTATATGATGATACTAATTAATAACATAAGTGGGGCATGTTTATTTTAAGGAAAATCACCATATTTTGATATGCTCTAAATTTATACTTCAACTAAAACTATATAATATTTAAACTGCATTCCCTTGGTCGGGTCCATCACACAGTGCTATCGATTAACAATATTTAGTATAATTAAGTTGTATAGATTTATTTAATTACATTAAAATACCTTGGTTTCTGGAATATATATATATATATATATATATATATATATATATAGATATATTCCCAATATATGTTAGTTTATGAGTCTTTTATATTAAGTTTTTTTTAGAGTATGCCCTTTAAGATGCCAATTAGAGAAGGATTTGCAAGAATATATCATGAAAAATTGAAATATGAACTCATAATTACCATACTTAGAGAAATATTCTTGCAAATCCTTCTCTAAATAACATCATAACATGCGTCCTTGGGCACACGTTAGAAAAATCTTTCATCTTATAACGAGTATGATATTCTCAGTGTAATTAGTTTGTAGTGTTCTTTAAATTGAAAGGGCTAGCAACAAAAATATTATTGGGACCTTGGTATTCTATGATTATAGACAACTTCACTAAAGAAAGCACAAGTACAACATATCAAACAAGGGACAATGATATTATCATTGTACTTGCCTTTGACTTGTGATTTATGAAGGTCTTCTTTTTGCCATGTTATTGATTATTTATCAAGCTATATGTTTTTTTTAACTAATAAAGAAGATTTATGTAGGTAGCAAGAAGTTCAATATAAGATTTCTCTTACACTTTTTTATTTTGCTTGATTGGTTTAGATCTTGAGTTATTACTAGGTTTGGTGTCCGGTTCCGTCCGGGCTACTTCTATTTATTGTCAAATTTTATTTTCTAGGAAATAAAACTACGTTAGACTTGTTTAACTCATACATTTACTATTTATACTGAAATGTTAAAATATATCAACAAATTAAGAGACATATTCACTACTGCTCCCGCGGTTAATACTATTACAACACCTCCATACACCAAGGTGCCTTACCAAGACCATCTAATGCATGAGAGTGCTACCATCTCGGTTACCCGATGCAATGAATATCAAATAGACCATAAAAGAACGTACTTTAAATAAATAGTTTAAGTGAATACATCAAAATCTAAAGACTGTAAAGTATGATACAACTGTTCCAAATCCAAAAACCAACTAAAGAAAGTATACAGTTCGATAACACAGCGGAAGACTTCTAATAGACTCGTGAAGACTCATGCCCAGCTAATCCCTCGCGCATCCAAATCATACCTGCTCAATAACTGCTCACCATCCCCGAATGATTCACCGTAGTTTTTAAAACAATTAAACGGGGTCAGTTACTGCTTACACAATATAAGATAATACAACAACAATAATACACACAATTCTCCAACACCGTCACATCACCAATCACCTGACTAGCCTAAAGGTCTAGTCCTGCCAGATTACGGCCGCAACCAGTAATCCTCACCGCTAGTGGTGGACCGCAGCCGTTCCCACCTAAGCCCCGCTCATCAATACCGAGCGCAAACCCATGTTCCTTAATGTGCACATCCCCTCTTGTGGCGGGTTCCACAAGGGGTGAATCAAGGGCGTGAAGCCACTCCCGCAAGTGACTCCACTCAGCCGAAGGCGCACCTCGCGAACCACAGACAAACACAACCAACCAACTACTACAACAACAATTACCAATTTTACACGATATAGATCAACAACATCAATCAACCATCAACAATCAAGCAACCATCTACTATACATGTAACCAATAATTAAGTAGGAAAATCCTACCTGGAAATGCAATCACCAATATCGTCACAATAGCGAACAAGAAATGTTCCTCTACAGAATCACCTCCTATCAATCATACAATCATATAATCACCATCAACTATCAAAATACTCACAAAACCCCCAAATTACCCAATTAGGGTTTCAACCAAAATCAAAGAAACAATACAAAAATGTTACTAGGATCTTACTCACAATGCGACTGTCTCAACGATTTAAAGGACTCTGGATTCCGACAACACAAGCCTTGGGATTTGATAGCAATGCGAAAGAGAAAAGCAACGTAACTTTGTTTTATCTTTGTGAAGTTTAGAATAGGGTAAAAAGTGAAAAGAAACTGACGAAAGGTGTTTATATATCTTTCTCGCGTTGCTATCAAAACCCGGCAAAATAACCCGTAAAACCAACTTACCCGATCGAGTAAGTGACTTACTCGTTCGAGTGCCCCCTACTCGATCGATTACCCATCAAACAGAACACTGTTTCGTATGCAAAACTCACTTACTCGACATAGTAAGCCTTACTCGATAGAGTACCCAATAGCTCATAAATCCGTAGTATTACAGTCTTCCCTCCTTAAAAATGAACTTCTTCCCCGAAGTTCAAACTCAACATATAAAACATGAATTCCTAACACTAACTCCATCAACTATGCCTACCTCCACAACATAGCTCACGATATCGTATCAACTATATTATAGCCTCCCGACACTAACTCCATACACTACCGAATGCCATCCATAAACGCCACACAAGGCTCCGTCTCACTAACATATTACTTACTAGCAAATATAATATCAAGATAATCCACCTAACGAGATTAACCACCAAACGGAATGTTACATTCTACCACCCTTAAAATGAACTTCGTCCTCGAAGTTTACTCATACACATAAACATCATCGCCCAAACTGTTAACACTATCGATGTTTACTCACCCTCCTAAACATCATACTATTACAAGCACGGCCATGACCTTTAATAAAATCAACCACAACACAAATCCATCCTTTATTCTACACCAACACTCAAACTTCCAATTATACCGCAACATGTACAACCATCAAACTCTCTTTGTCGCATCCTACTCCTCTTAAGATAAATGTTGCGTCCTCGTAGTCCACTAATACTAGATCCTTTGCTATACTTCCCATATTTCTCATCACCACCGCATGTCAACGATAACCGACTATAACCTCAACACCTACAACCATTCCTATATCCAGGGCTCTCTTTCTCTAACAGTTCTCATACCTCAAATTATTCCGTACTCCATCTAACCAATACCATAAAAACCTCAGCAAAACCACCACACCAACTCTTCAACATAACCATAAAATGACACACTTCTATATATATGCACTCATCTCCACGATCATAACTTACGATCCACAATTGTTACACACACTCATATTAGCTTCTTAAGTTCTTTTATTTTATTACCACAAAACTCACCCATAACTTAACATGATACTAAGTCCCAACACTCCGTACTCCTTGCCCCAATAAAAGGTTATAAACCACCTGTAGTTTCCAGTTCAATACCATACATGTTCCACAATTCTCTTGCCACAACTATGTCCACCAATGCCTCATCTAAAACAAGATCAAAAGTACTCTAACAATTTCTCACAACTCTGTCCCATTAACAGAATATTACTATACCATGACAACAACGGAAACATACCCAACTCTCTTTCATATCATACTCTACCCTCACTCCCAAGCCGACACTAGTAAGAAACATTAATAAACAAAACAACAGTCTATATAAGTGGTATACACTTTCGAACACTCGCCTTATAAATATCCCGTCTACTCCACCACAACCGATGACGGCATCGCAACACCGCCACCAACAGCCGCACCGCAACACGAAAGTACCCGCATCACAACACGAATTACCATGCCCGGATCGGCACCCGAGGCACAACAACCACATCCATAGTCATCGAAACTTATACAATCCCATAAACACTAACTCAGTATAACTTTCTTGACTAGAAAACTTCCGTAAAACTGCTTTACTAGATCACAACGCAACATATTACATGGAATAAACAGAAAATAACCTTATGAATATCATTCATACTATTACTCATGAGGTAAGAACCTCACACTATCACTTACATATATCATGAATACACATACAAGTATAACTAGCCCTTCCAGATCACCCAAACTATCACTTTTGAATATCATCCTATTAGGTTACCATACACAACATATGATGCGGAACACTCAGATAACGACTTTATAACTATCACACCATACCACTACTCGTGAGGTTAGAACCTCACACAAACATTAACACACATCATAGACCCGTAATCACATCTAACTAGTCAATCCTGATCACGTAAGTTACCACTTGATAAAGGTTATCTCTCGCCCGAGCATAACTCGCATGCCCTTCATAGCACATTCTCCCATTCGCATAACTATCACCCGTTGACAAAAGTACTCATATCATTAATACCGAACTACTAGCAATCGTCTTCTATAACCACATCTTATACTCCATCACAACCATACAAACAGATCCGGCCTCTACAAAATCAACCTCTTTAAGATGTCTACCCTTTTCTATTAATCATCACCCTTAACCACTAGTGACACCACCACAACACCACCATTGTTCGTATAATAAATCTCTTACACTCACCTCTAAATATAACAGTTCCTTTCCTATCCACGATTATCATCCCAAATAACGAGCATCAAATCTATCAACAAAATTTACCTCAACATTCTTCCCAATTCTATCCTTAATTGTATCGTCACCTAACTCTCCACCAAAATCTCATATCGTGCAGATACTCTGCCAACTTCTTACTCCCTTAATTCCTCGAAACTCATGCCTAACATGTCGTCCTGAAATTCCTATATAACCATTAACTCACACCCTCATGATAGTATCCTACATCTCGACGATTCCTTACTTCCATATCGCTTAACTTCGGTCGATATTCTCTTAGTTTATTCCCCTCATTCTTTTCCTTTTCCACTCGACAAAATCAATTAACAATTCAACTCCTTATTCCTATTACCCAACTCTTTATTGCTCTGGTTACCTTCGCATTACTTCAAAACTCAAAATCCACTAATTCATGTCATTACCTTCTCACTCTTTCCTTACCATGGACCCTCTCTCATCATGTTACTCACTCACACTTGCCACCAATCAGTTCACACTATCAACGTTTACTCTTCAATTAATTGCATCTCCTTTTTTTTGCCTCTAGAAACCAAAATTCATTTCATACCGTTAATTGCCCAAGGAAATCACACACTGGTGTCACCTCTTGATGATAAAAATTCCCAAACTCGGCCACTACCTACACATCACAGCATAACTCGATCTCACTATACACCATTTGTTTCCATCCCTCTATAACGACCTTCCATCACATATATCCTTAACCAACACAATCCAATCCATCTCCCTCCATAAATCCTTACACATCCCAATTTGCCACTATTCGCATCCCTCATCTCAACCTTTTCATTCTCACGTTCCTTACACTTACATCACCCCTTGCGCAAATAAACTTACCTTACATTACCGAAACTTACAATCATATCACTCACCACGTCTCACAAAACATGCTCCATGCCTCAATAAAGCTCATTAATCTTCTCTTTCCTTTTTCCACTATCCATCAAAACCACATATAACTCATGTCGTCCCCACCAAACTCATATCCATCATAAGGTGCTACTCTTACATCATAAGATTGGGTAACTTACGCATCAAGACCAACACATATGTAAAAATATGCATAAAGGAGCAATGGAACACCTTTCAATTAAATACGATATGTGACGAGGTAAAAAGATAAGCATATGACCCAAAACAGAGGTTACTAGATCGAGTACAACCTACTCGATCGATTAAGGAGTACTCGATCGAGTACCAAGAGGTGCACTCGATCGAGTAAGGGCTACTCGATCGAGTACCCTACGCAGTTTTCAGCAATGTCCAATTTTCGTAAAACGGTCATATCTCACTCGTTTCTTGGTCATTTTGGGTGTGTGACCTATCGTTAGAATCGTAAGAGAACAAGCTATCACCTCCAAGTGGAATCACATCAAAATCATATATGAATACAAAGTTATAACAGTTTAAAGACAATTTCTCTGTAATCGGACAACATACCTACTTGATTTTTCTTCCAAACAACTTAAACATCAACAATGCAACCAAAAGAGGCCCGATACTTGTAAAACTAGTATCCCTAACCACATGTTACTATTCACAAAAGCCGAAAAATAACATCCATC
The DNA here is from genome assembly GCF_048544455.1 of Silene latifolia. Classification (NCBI taxonomy): domain Eukaryota; kingdom Viridiplantae; phylum Streptophyta; class Magnoliopsida; order Caryophyllales; family Caryophyllaceae; genus Silene; species Silene latifolia. The sequence continues at coordinate 71,765,784 of NC_133537.1, read as the reverse complement.
ATGTTCATACAATATTCAACTTACCAATCATGTACTACACGCATGTTTTTTTCTATAACTTTACGTAAAAACAATAACATAATATTCAACATCAAATTCCCATTCATATGTTACTAACATAACAACATTATAAAATTCATTTCCGTCATATAAACGTGCTTAAATCATGAAATCATATTCTTATGCAATATTACTTCACCTTTTCCACCAAATCATCCATCATACACTTTATCCAACATATATGCATATGAAATAACAGTAAACAAGTAGCTTAACCACAAATCATATTACTAAGATGTTAGTATAACATATCACATCTCCGCATGCTTTTAACTTTATAACTTCCGTAATAACAAATTATTATAACATATCACATTCCCTAATCGCATGTTACTAAGATTGCCACATTATAAATCACTTCCACCATACAACATGCTTATTCACAACATTTCATCACATACCACTACTTCACCTTTTCCATCACATTCTCCATTCCACCACAATCATTCATCCAACATTTCATATGACATACTCATCCAACATATTCAATTGAACATTAGTAAACACATAGTGATTCCATGACACCCCATAGTGACCGGTTCAATGTTGTAGGGTGAGTTCGCGACTTTAGGACATCTCCCAAGTCTTTGCATTAGCTCCTAACAACTCCTACACGAGTTCATTTTAGTTTGACTCCCTAGGTTCATTAGATTCATTAGTTACAGCTTCCAAAATCGTCGCTCTGATACCACTTTGGAACACCCCCATACACCAAGGTGCCTTACCAAGACCACCTAATGCATGAGAGTGCTACCATCTCGATTACCCAAGGCAATGAATATCAAATAGACCATAAAAGAATGTACTTTAAATAAATAGTTTAAGTGAATACATCAAAAATCTAAAGACTGTAAAGTATGATACAACTGTTCCAAATCCAAAAACCAACTAAAGAAAATATAGAGTTCGATAACACAACAGAAGACTTCTAATAGACTCGTGAAGACTCATGCCCAGCTAATCCCTCGCGCATCCAAAACATACCTGCCCAATAACTGCTCACCATCCCCGAATGGATCACCGCAGTTTTTAAAACAATTAAACGGGATCAGTTACTGCTTATACAATATAAGATAATACAACAACAACAATACACACAATTCTCCAACACCGTCACATCACCAATCACCTGACTAGCCTAAAGGTCTAGTCCTGCCAGATTATGGCCGCAACCAGTAATCCTCACCGCTAGTGGGGGACCGCATCCGTTCCCACCTAAGCCCCGCTTATCAATACCGAGTGCAAACCCATGTTCCTTAATGTGCACATCCCCTCTTGTGGCGGGTTCCACAAGAGGCGAATCAAGGGCGTGCAGCCATTCCCGCAAGTGACTCCACTCAGCCGATGACGCACCTCGCGAACCACAGACAGACACAACCAACCAACCAACTACTACAACAACAATTACCAATTCAACACGATATAGATCAACAACATCAATCAACCATCAACAATCAACCATCAACAATCAACCAACCATCTAATATAATGTAACCATAACTGAGTAGGAAAATCCTATCTGGAAATGCAATCACCAATGTCGTAACAACAGCGAACCAGAAACATTCCTCTACGGAATAACCTCCTATCAATCATACAATCATACAATCACCATCAACTATCCAAATACTCCCAAAACCCCCAAATTACCCAATTAGGGTTTTAACCAAAATCAACGAAACAATTCAAAAACGGTACTAGGATCTTACCCACAACGCGACGGTCTCAACAGTGTAAAGGACTCTGGATTGCGACGACACAAGCCTTGGGATTTGATAGTAATGCGAAAGAGAAAAGCAACGTAACTTTGTTTTATCTTTGTGAAGTTTAGAATAGAGTAAAAAGTGAAAAGAAACTGACGAAAGGTGTTTATATATCTTTCTCGCGGTTGCTATCAAAACCCGGCAAAACAACCCGTAAAACGAACTTACTCGATCGAGTAAGTCACTTACTCGATCGAGTGCTCCCTACTCGATCGAGTGCCCATCTGGCAGAACACTGTTTCGTACGCAAAACTCACTTACTTGACAGAGTAAGCCTTACTCGATAGAGTAACCAACAGCTCAAAAATCGGTAGTATTACAACTATTACTTCCACGACATCTCATGTTAATAATATCACATTCATTACTCCTCATGTTACTGTTGTTTCTTTGACTACTCACGCTATTTTTACAGTTATATCCATTCCCGTTAATTTTATCAAACTCATATCTCAAGAAATAAAATATTTTTCATAAATCGAATTGTTAACTGATTTTTCACACTTTCTCCGTTGTTCCTACTCTTACTTTCATTACATTTGTTTTGACTACTGTTACTTTCACTACTCCCGCCGTCATTATCGTTTCTTTCACTACTCCTGTATTTAATAAATGTTAATTTCACTACTCCCGCTATTTTTACTATTACATTTACTACTCTTGTTGCTATTATTATTACTTTTATTACTATCATATGAGTAATTACTATCATATTTGCTGCATCCAATGTTATTACAATTATTTTATCAAATTTAATTTTTAAACTAGTTGATTATCTAAATTTATGGAATATACAAATTATGGAATATATAGTTTCCCTTTACATAGTTTCCAAAACATAACCTACTTATATTAAGTTTGTCTATGTTAAACAATTAACATCTTTGTAAATCTAAGAAACTATATAGTATAATGAAATTGTATAAATTTATCTACTTACATTAAAGTCACTTGATATATATATATATCTCTTACACTCACCTCTAAATTTATCTACTTACATTAAAGTCCCTTGATATAAATTTATCTACTTACATTGAAGTCCCTTGATATATATATATATATATATATATATATATATATATATATATATATATATATATATATATATATATATATAGTATTGATTTCAAATTTCCAGCTATATATGTTTACGAAATTGGGATTATTTCTTGTTTGTTAACTATCTTTTAGATTTTTATTGGAGAATTAGGATTAAAATAAGAATTTGGGTTAATATCTATCTTCTCAGTCACAATTTGTTTGCCCGACAACTATCAATTATCACCTTTTTATTTGCAAAAAACTCATGACTACTAAACATGTATGCAACTTGAACCATCATTATGATCAAACGACGTTTATTGGACATAATTATATCTGTACTTTGCAGCTTTGCAACTGATGGTAAAAGATGTGGCAATTGCAATTGGTCCACAGTCCTCTGGCATTGCTCATGTCATTTCTAATGTGGTGAATGAGCTTCATGTTCCCCTTATATCGTTAGCTACAGACCCTTCTTTATCTTCCCTACAATATCCATTTTTCCTTCGGACAATACAGAGTGACTATTTTCAGATGAATGCTATTGCGGATCTTATTGACCATTATGGATGGAGAGATGTGGTTGCCATATACGTGGATAATGATTATGGCAGAAGTGGCATTTCTTCCTTGGGAGATGCTCTTGCTAAAAAACGTGCCAAAATATCTTTCAAGGCAGCCTTTGCTCCCGATGCTCCAAGGATTGTTATTAATGATTTATTAGTCCAAGTCAGTATGATGCAGTCTCGTGTTTATGTTGTTCATGTAAACCCTGATTCGGGACTTACAATATTTCAAGAAGCCAAGAGTTTGGAAATGATGAAGCCTGGCTTTGTCTGGATTGCTACAAATTGGCTTGCTACCGTTATTGACACCTCAGAACCTACGAACATCGTAAACATGGATCTATTGCAAGGAGTGTTAACATTTCGTCATCGCATTGCATATTCTAAAGAGAAACAAATACTGGAATCAAGATTGAAAGCGATGAAATCCATAGAGAGCAAGGCCATTATTTCATATGCTTTTTATGCGTATGACTCTGTTATGTTGGCAGCCCATGCTCTTGAAACGTTTTTTAATCAAGGTGGAAACATATCATTCTCGAGTGATCCTAAGTTGAGCTCCACAAATCGAGGCGCTCTAAACTTATCATCTCTTCGTGTTTTTCAAGGAGGTGAAAAACTAAATCAGATACTACTAGCTACTAATTTCACTGGTGTATCAGGAGAAATCCAATTTGATTCAAATAAGAACATACCTCATCCCGCACTTGAAATTTTAAATATTGTCGGAAGTGGAAGCAATAAGATTGGGTATTGGTCAAATTATTCGGGGCTTTCTGTTATTACTCCAGAAATCCTATACCAAAAGCCTGCTAACAAATCTACTAGCAGTCAAAAACTTAATGGTGTTTTATGGCCAGGTCAAACAAGCAATGTTCCTCAAGGATGGACATTTCCTAATAATGGAAAGCCTTTGTTGATAGGAGTTCCTAATCGTGCAAGTTACAAAGATTTTGTTGGCAAGGACAAGGATCCACCAGGAGCAGAAGGATTTTGCATAGATGTCTTTGAAGCTGCTATAAGGTTGCTTCCTTATGCTATTCCACGCATCTATGTACTCTATGGTGACGGTTTAAGAAACCCGAATTATGACAACCTCATCTACGATGTTTCACAAAATGTAAGTATAATTTTAAAAGTGTTTTTTTTTTTACTATCATTTCCCTTTGGAAAGGGTACCATTGCCATGTTATCCTCGTTCACAAAAATGTTTTCTTCAATCTATATGAATAATTGTGTCCCGGGGACTATTTAAATCAATTTTCTTGCCTTTTCAATTTATCCCAGTGTTGTTTTAGTAAGACATGAGAGTTTACGTGGCTATTTTTTCTATTCATGTGCTTTTGCTATCAGAAATTTGATGCTGCTGTAGGGGACATTATTATCACGACGGATAGAACCAGAATGGTGGACTTTACACAACCATATGTTCAATCAGGTCTAGTTGTAGTTGCACCAGTAAGGAAGGTACAAACAAGTGCTTGGGCTTTCCTTAAACCTTTCACTATCCAGATGTGGTGTGCTACTGGTGCTTTCTTTATATTCGTAGGAATTGTTGTTTGGATTCTTGAACATCGAGTGAATAACGAATTTCGTGGTCAACCAAGTCAACAATTGATCACAATTGTCTGGTATGTATCTGGTATTTCAACACGTTTAAATAAGATCATGCTATAGTATTGTACTTCTACGATTGATCTGCCAAAAAAATTGAAATGCTAATTAATGAGGAGAAAAAATAATAATTATGAGATCTGGAAAGGATTGAGAAAATAATTTTTTTTGTTCATGAAAAATGCCATTAATATCAATTCTGCCTCCATGCTAAGACAATAATGTGTATGTTATGCAACTGCCCTTTACAGTACTTATCAAATAAGACTAAAAATATTGAAGATTTTGGCTGACATATGATTTCTTTTGTCATTCTTCTCCAAGAAAAAACATATTTGTACTTCAACAACTTGGAATAATTTTTCACTTTTTTGTTAACTAATAATGTCCTATAGAAATCATTTTTCTTATATTATTTTTCTAATTTCGCAGGTTTAGTTTCTCAACAATGTTTTTCTCACACCGTAAGTAAATTAGGCTCCTTTATGTTTGTTCATGTTTCAACATCTTTGATTTTTCCTTTTTAACATCTCCCCAAGCTCAAATTTTGCTCAATCATATTGTTTATTAATTTTTTTGAGTAATTTTGGTCTTGGAAACAACATATGACATTAATTTCTTTAATTTTACAGGAGAGAATACTCAAAGCACTTTAGGGAGATTTGTGTTGATTATATGGTTGTTTGTGGTTTTAATTATCAATTCAAGTTATACAGCTAGCTTAACATCCATATTGACAGTACAACAACTTTATTCGAGAATTGATGGAATCGATACTTTGATCTCAAGTAATGAGCCAATTGGGATCCAAGATGGCTCATTTGCTTATGATTATCTTGTCAAAGAACTTAACGTCGCAGAATCAAGAATTAAAACTCTTAAGAACCAAGACGAGTATGTTGATGCACTTAGGCGTGGCCCGAACAATGGAGGAGTAGCTGCCATTGTTGATGAACTTCCTTATGTTCAATTGTTCTTGTCGTACAGCAATTGCGAATTCCAGATAGTAGGACAAGTGTTTACAAAAAGCGGCTGGGGATTTGTAAGTAATTTTTTTTTTTTTTTTTTTTTTTTTTTTTTTGCGTTGCACGCTTCGCTTCATTAGAAAATAATCGTCCGATATTCTGTTTTAAATTATTCGATTTACTAATCAACTTGCATTTTGTTTTACCTCAAATTTGATATCATTAAAGATAGATGTACTTTTCCAATGCACTCTTTTAAATAATTATTTAACAAACAATTTCTTAATCTTAAACGCATTACTGCTTAAAAAATCAAAAAACAAAAAAAAACTTTTTGTTGTATACAATTGATCTTTCAAATCAAAAACAAAATTAGCATTTATATAAATACTAATGTTGTGTCTGACCCCGTCCGGGCTATCTAAATTTATCATTTAAATATTATTTTGTATGAAATATAATAGTGTTGACGTGTCTCATTCATATATTTTTAATACATTTTTTTAATGACATTTCTTAAAATTATGATTAAGATAAAATTTATCAACCAAATTATGAGACACATTTAGTAGTCTATTTGCTACTACTATTACTTTCACTATTTTTCATGTTACTGTTATTACTTTCACTTTTTCATTTACAACATTTTTTTTCACTAATCCTTTTGTTACTACTATTTCTTTCCCTACTCTCCCTGCTACTACCGTTACTTTAATTACTTATTCCACTACTTCATGTCATGACTTTTTTTTAAAATTGATTTTAAGAAAAAAAATTATCAACCAAATAATGAGATATATTCATTACTCTAACCACTACTGATGTTAGTTTTACTACTAATGTTATTACTATTGTTATTTTTACTACTCTCATTGCTACTATTGTTACTTTTGCTATTTACGCCCCTACTATTACTATTTTCACTACCCCCGCTTCTACTATTATTAAAAAATAAATAAATAAATTATTTTGACATCATAATGATTATATTTCTTATTATTCTACTTCTAATTTTTTTTTTTATTTTTTTTATTTTGTGCTTTCATTATCATAATAATAATATATAATAATAATAATAATAATAATAATAATAATTATTATTATTATTATTATTATTATTATTATTATTATTATTATTATTATTTCTTCTTCTTCTTCTTCTTCTTCTTATTATTATTATTATTATTATTATGTTCCTTTTTAACTCTTCTTACTTAAATATCCGTATTTTATTGAGCCATATTGGATGTCCTTGACAGTTTTAGATGAAGCTTCATGTCAGCCGATCCCATATCATTTTAGGGTATGGCTATGATGTTGTTGTAGACATCACAATGATGTCATAAATTTTTAACTAAGAAGTCATGTAATTTTTTTTCCATCTTATTTAAACTTTCCAATTTATAATTGCACTCTTAGATTTTAATTATATTTTCTAAATTAATTAATTTCCTAATATTGCATTGTATTGTACAATATAGTATATTATGAAATTTTATATATCTAATACTATATTGCATAATGAAATTTTATATATTTATGTCATTTATTGAAATTATTGATTTGTGGTTTATATATATATTACTCCGTATTAGATAGATCAGAGATTTTTCGCCCATGAATATTACGTGGATCTTGCATCCACAAATTTTAATGTTCTTCACAAAATATATGGCTTTTTCTGGAGACAAACAACTAAATTATTCTTTAAGAAATATTAAACAATAATTCATGCAGCATTAAAAATTTTCATCTCCAATTGTAGGCATTCCAACGTGACTCGCCTGTGGCAGTTGATTTATCAGCGAATCTTCTTAAACTCTCAGAAAATGGTGAACTACAAAGAATCCATGACAAGTGGTTATCGCTTAAAGGTTGCTCGAACCAATTCAATGTTGACGATAATCGACTTTCACTTCAAAGTTTTTGGGGCTTATTCTTAATTTGTGGCATTGTCTGCTCTTTGGCACTTGGTATATTTTTTGGTAGAGTGCTTTATAAGTACATTAAATATGTTCCCAAAGTTGACCAAGATGAAATTGTGGATGTAGAACCTACGAGGCCCAGGCATAGTAGACATGTCAGGGCAACCAGCTTCAAGGACTTGATTCATTTCATGGATACAAAAGAAGCTGAGATAACCATGGGTAGTTTTAAACGAAAAACTAGTATTAATAGTACGCGATTACAAGCCGGTCCGAGTTTTCGTTTAGGCACATAATCCAATTCACCAATGTGATTATAGGTTATCCTATTGTTATGGAATCCCTATTTAAAAATAGAGATGATAATTTTGGGGGTAATACAACTTTTATATATATATATACATATATATATATATATACATATATAAATATACATATATATATATATATATATATATATATATATATATATTTTCTCTAGTTTATTATATTTAAAGGTGTATTAAATATAATAAGTTTATAAATGTGATATTCATCTGAATAAATGCATGTGTATCCAGCATGTGTGTGTAATAAGAATACACATATATCTTCTCAATGTTCTACTCTTCTCAATAGTTTATCTTGTATATTCTAACTTTCAAAAGATTATCTTCTCTTATGTAAAGTGTATATTGTGATGTATGATTTGTAGCTAGATTACGTAGGATTTAGTCGTTGCATATATTATATTTATATTTAAAAAGTTATTGATAATATAAATGACTAAGCCATCTTATCGTCATATCATATTACCTTGAACGATCCCTCTCCTTCTTCCCTATAAGCGCCGTTAATCATGGTTAGTCATGCTACTACTCTCACCAACCCTCATGATAACCATCATCCTCTACATTATTGTTAATTTTGCTAATTGTACCAAACTCACTCTTACCACCAATTTTCATTGGCATAACGAAATCATGTCCATTGTATTCGGCTATAACCTTCTCAAATATATATTCATGCCTCTCATCCAGTGCCATAAAAAACCCTTTATGTTATTTTCAACGACAAATCTACTCCTATTCCTGCCTATCTCAATTGGTGTCCCAAGTTACTTGTTGGTTCCCTTCTTGGCATGTAATATGACTTCATCTTTACCTTAGTTGTCCTTGATGATAGTTCTCACATTATATGGAAAACCTTTGCTGCAACTTGTGATAACCCCTCAAGAGTTTATATTCTTCAATTCAGAACCATCTACAAAATCTAACCAAAGACTAAAACTATTTTGAATACAAGCAGACTATATAACCGATTAATCGTCATCTGATCGACTTTATCGAATGAGCAAGCCTATGGATCTTGAAGACACAATTGAATAAGTTATCAAATAACTTGACTATGATTCCTGTAAAGACATTGTCGACATAGTACATGCTCGTGACATTATTATTTGAGACGCTTCATGAGAAATTTATGGACTATAAAGTCACTGGCTCTCGCCCTGCTACCAACTTCATACACTTTCTTGCTTTTATACACGCTACTACTTATCGCTCCAACCAAAATTGCAATACCTATCATCCACCTCCCTCAAACACCTCTCCTACCATACTTCTTTCACTTCCAAATCAACCTGCCCAATCTTTTCTTAAATCTCCCACCACCACTCCATGCAAGAGTTGATGCTAATATTGTCGCACCCTTGGTCACTTTATCTCTCAATGCTCTACCCTAATGTGTCTTTCCATCCTCTCATCCATTTTACACTATCCAGTCCTTAAGTGCACAAAATCACCATTCCACCTCTGAACCCCCGCAGTTATATAATATAGTAAACAAAAATGGTTCAACGGAAAATATGAGATTTTAAAAACTTTAATGATAAAACCATGGTGTCACTAAAACATAAACCAAAATTCAAGTTTAAGAAATATTTTAATACAAGTTACCACTTAAATGAATTTAAGGAATACCGATCCCTTGATAATACACAAATACAATACTAAACATGACTATAAGCTATAGTGAAATGTTAACCGTTGTAAGTACAACGCTCGCTAACTCACTCGTCGAAACCCCCAAATAAGAATCAACCTACAACATTTTCATTCATTAAAAATGAATGCCATAGTCAGTAAGGCGTAACTCAGGGTTCTCCCAGCCATATTACATCAAAACAGACATAGGCAAGAGCATATTAAAGCATGTACAACATAATCAAATGATGACCTAACCACCATGACATAAGAATAGTAATCAATACAGGTGAATTCAACCGTGAACAATGACATACAAGACATTTATATGAGATAATCCAATCAAACCATCATAAATAATAACACAACCAATAGTCGATACACACATCCTGTGACATGGATAAGGAGAGGGCAACAATATAATACATGTGAGTGATGACTGTAGCCATTTACTTTGAAAGTATTTAACATACAATGTACAGGATGTCGCCAGTAATGTCACACGCATACCTATGACTAGCATCTCACCACAAGTACGAATGGGCACATCCATCCCGCCGATCATATCGATACTAGGTGGCTTGCATCTCACCAAAAGACTCTTAGCATCCAAAATATTCAAGACATAAGTCTCATGGTAAATGACATATGTAAAGCATCTACTAAGCAAGACTTGTACTCAAACTCTTGGGATAAATATTTCCCAAGTCAACATGCGATAAACATTTCGCAATCTCTAGACTCAATCGTCCTGGTAGGACAACGATAATAATACGGTCCTAATCTAAACCTGGATTCAGACTCTTGGGATGAACATTTCCTGATTCGAAATGCGATAAACGCCTCGTATCCAAGACTCGATGGAACAGATTGGAAGCCGAGTACCCCGAATCCGGAAAAACAGCCAACGGAAGGGGTGGAAAGAGAATGAGCATACCAAATCCGGCAGAATGGCCAACAAAAGTAGCGTAAAGAGAAGGAGCATACCAAATCCGGCAGAACGGCCAACGAAAGTGGCGTAAACAATGTCAAGCTAGCATGCAAAGCACGATGACACTACCATATGCAAACAAGATATAGAATGTACTCTCACCACTTAGACATTAAGTCCAATAAGCAATGAGGGCCCAAAAGACATGAGAGATCGACTCTATCAAAATATACATGATTCCAAGGGCCATTCATGGTAAACATGACACACTTGAGTCAACATCCAAAAACCGTTAACAAGCATGTAAGTAACTCACATAGGAATAATCCATGGTGATATTATGCATACATAATACCAATCATTATAAATATGAAATACTTGGGTCAAACACACATAAACTTCACTTAACATGTGAATATGTCAAATATGATATACATGTGTGAAGCATCTAAAAATCGTCACTAAACATGTAATGAGACTTAATTCAAGTTCTCCAATGTTAAACAAGTGTTAATACGTCATTTAACATGTGAGCAAATAAAATTCAATGCATAAGAAGCTATGTTACAAATGAATAGCATAAATATTTCTTTTTGTACGAAGGAGAACCTTCTAATAAACTTAGAAAAGTAAAATGGACGCCATTTACTCGTACGGACTCCGAATTAGGTGTTTCAAAAGGCTAAACCACTTAATTTTCCAATGCCGATCCATCCATGTACTTAAAATAAGCAAAACAGATCAGTAAGGGTCATCCCGGTCAGGGAGCAGACCATCCCGGGCGGGAAGAAGCAGCACTAGGAAGAGGGAAAGTCCTGAGGTCGATCCCAGTCAGAGATCATTTGGTCCCGGTCAGGGATGAGGCCGTCCCGTGCAGGGAATAGTTGATCCCGGTCAGGGATGGGATTTAGGCGCAAGGGAAGGAGTTTTGAGGTACATCCCGGGCAGGAAGGGGGAACATCCCGGCCGGGAAGGAGCAGAGGCGCGCTAGAGAGACTAGGGACGAGTTTGGGGAAGACTCATTTCGTTCTTAAATTCGTTCCAATGACATTAAACAATACGAGGAGTGCAATTAATCACTAATTATGGTGTGAAGTTATTTCTCGTCGTTAAAGCTATCAACCAAAACAATATTTCTAACTCTACAAACTACTCTTTAGTGGAGTGGTAAGTAAAGGTCGGATCCCAAGGGACATGTATTGATTTAGGATTTCAATTGCAAGTAGTTTATGTCTTAGGGTGTCACAAATTTGGGTTGAGATGAGATGTAATCTAAACTAATCAACAAGATGAATGTAAATTAAGAAAACAAAGTAAAGCAATTAAAGGGGTTTTGTAAACATTGATTAAGGGCACTAGGGTGTCATGGGTTCATAAGGGAATCATAGAAATAGATCATACAAACATGTTCTCAAATAGATGCAAGCAACTTATTGTTGTGATGGAATCGAGTTAGTGTATATCTTACAATTCCTAGGAAGATTTAGGTCCCGGTGCCGAGTCGATCAAGACTTTACAACACCTACAAGTCGACTTAGTCTATTCTTATTCAACTCTATGCATGGTCTAACAAGGTTTGAGTTGGCTTATAACTTACAAGCATCATTGAAAAGATAAGAGATGGGTACAAAATGTAAGGTTTCATAGTCTAGCATTTTATCAAACATAATATGTGCATAGGTTGAAATCACAACAAGCAAGCATTCAATTATGAAAGCATATTAATTAAGCATAGATTTAATCCCATGATTGATTCCCCTAGTTCCCCATTAACCCTAGCTTAAGAGACTACTCACTCATGATCAAGTTTAACATGCTAATAGGGTTGTCAATCATACTAACAAAGAAAAACATGATGAACAAGTGATGTAATTAACAATATTTAAGCAAAGGTAAAAGGGATTATACCTACTTGAGATGATCCAAATAATAAAGCAAAGAATAATAGAAGTAAACTTGATGATTGATGGAAGGTTGTCAATCCTCCAATAAACCCCAAATAATCTTCTAATTACCCAACTAAAACTAAAACAATTGAGAGATTAGGGAAAGATTAGGATGTGATTAATATTGAAATGTGTATTACAACTTGAATTAAGACTAAACTAAGAGAGATTACTACTTGATTAAGAGATAATTATTATATGATGCTAATCTAGGTAGTACAATAAGGTATTTATACTAAAATTAAGTACAAGGATTAGGGTTACTAAGGGCTTAAATGACGATTAAGAACCTAAGAGAAGTTGACGATTTGCAAGTCCCATAGGCACACGCGCGAGCTGGGTTGCAAGACCCTCAGGGCCATGCGCGAGCTGGCTGAAGAATGCATGGGTCCTATGAGAAGATCCGCTCGAGCCGAGCCTTGGGACGCCGGGATCCTGGCTTGAGATGCCCGTGCTGAGTTTGGGACGCCCGAATTTTGGGACAGGGTTTCTTCTCTTATTCTTGACTGCCTAACAATCGGTGGGGACCATCTTAGGGTCGTGGGGATCTTCATCATTGCCCAAATCACTTGTTTTATTTGCTTAGGCCTTTAGTTTTGGTCTCCTCTTCGATGCGTGGTCATTAGATGCGATCCATTTAGCTCCATTTTGCTCCATAAATGCAAGGCTAGCAATTCTCTCCTACCAAGGACACAAAACGTTAAAGAATATGCAAAATGGGGAACTAAAGATAAGAAATGACCCTAATAGTCGCTAGAAAGTATGGGAACGAGGTTAATTCGGGGACTAAATGTGCACAAATATGAGTCACATCAAACATCCCCAAACCGAACCTTTGCTTGTCCCGAGTAAAGAGGTGACTAAAACTATGACCTTTATTTAAACTAGCCTACTAATATAGCCGATGTAAGACAATTAGCGGGTCTCATTCCGCCCATTCAACTCACAACAAGACATCTATGAGGTAAGATGCCTTCTTGCAAGGCAAGGTGGGGCTTGCCAAAATGGCGATACATCCAAGCATTAAGCACACAAAAATAAGTAATGGATGCATCTATAAAAGAATAAACACTTTCCTCATTTAAGTGGCTGGAATTATCTAAAGGGGAAGCAATCTAAGGATACACACTACATTATAGATATGGTTTCTTCAAGTTACTAAGCCTAGGAGGATACCAATAAAGCCCCTCCAAGTTGTGTCAAGTTAGGGTACCTTTGTCCACAATCGCTAAATGCTTTTGTCAAGAGTAGACTCCCTATGGTGTTAGAAACACTGTAGGATTACGGAATTCCCTTTCTTGCCTAGACAAGAAGAAAGGCTGTCCCCTATCTACCATGCACAAAAGTGGAATCAATGGATAAAAGGGATCAATATGACTTTGAGTTTCATAATAGTAGTTTGATTTTGACTTGTTATTCCCCCCAATTTCTTGTGGCTTTTGACATTTGAGAACATTTCTTTTGCCATTTCTTTGATGTTTGGCATTTTGATACTTGGCAAATTTTCAATTTTTGCATTATTTGAACATTTTCAAAGTCACCCTAATTTGTAACGAGGGTGCTTTTATTAAAGCATAGGAGTTCTCATTTTTGTACTCCTCTTTTCTTTGATGCAATTTTGTGCAAACTTTTTTTTTTGACTTTCATTTTGATGCTTGAACTCAAATTGAGATTTTTGTGCCCATTCCCTTTTTGTTGACAAAAAATGATGATAGAAGTGGAATATGGTTGCATGGTTTCAAGGGTCACCTTGGAATAAACGGTAGTCAAGGAGTAATCACACCACAAGGTACTCTTGACTAGGCCTTAGTCCATGAGTCAAAGGATACTAACATGACACATCTTAGGGTGTTTTGGGGGTATTCTAATGAGCAAAGTCTCAAGGAGAAAAAGTATCTACAAGGGCCTTATATACACTTATCAAGCTTCCCAAATAGATGTTTTCACAAAATTTTCCTAAAATGCAACTACATGTCATGATGCAACTAGCATATATACAACCTAATGCAAATGCTTCTATCAACTAGTATGCCATATAAAGTAAATGCAAGCTCTTAACAACACATTGGTTTGTACCGCATCCACCAAAATAAAGCCGCATTGTCATTAACATATAAAAGGAGGAAAGAGATTTGGAAATATTATACCATGCGGTCTTCTAATTCCTTCATGCCTCGAATGTGGCGTAGTCGATCCAATGTGATAAGAGTGACAAACAAACACAAATATATACAATATATACAATTCTACACTATAAAGGAATGAACATGTTTTTGGATTTTTGAAAAAAAATTCAATTTTTATGGATTTTTAAGAAATTTTCAATTTTTATCATTTTTTTGATTTTTTGAATGCAAGGTTAGAATTTTCCATCCCCACACTAGTATGGGCATTGTCCTCAATGACCAATACGATAGGAAATTATGTAGTGCAATCTATATGAAAATGCATGATTTCTAAACTAGTATGAAAACTATATGACATATATAACAAGTGATGCAATCTAATTTATCCTATATGATGCATGCTTTCGATTAGTCGGAGAGCCAATTTGAATTGACTCGTATTCCTTGTGAGTGAACTTCCCCAAACCAAACAAAACACTATGGCTAGTGCAAAAAGAAGAGAAGTTCATGCACAAGGTAAGAATGCAATGCATGAATTCTAATTTGTCATTTTGGATTCTTGTAATGGGAGCAAAAAGATAAACACCTCAATGGGACCGAGGTGGGAGTCCTTTGAGTGGTGCTAGGACTCCAAACTCAAAATTACCAGAACCCAAAATGACCCTACAAAAGATCAAGATTATAATAAAAAACAAGAGATAAATACAAAGCTAAAAGAGGTGATGGAAACTCACAATGGAATAGGTTGAAGTTAAGCAATCAACCCCGCACTTGTGGTATCCTACAATAAGCCTTGTCAACCTTCAATTGTCGCTCATCGCGATATCATCATCATCGGTCTCATCACTGGTATCATCATCATCGGAATTGTTATCGTCATCATCATCAATTTCATCATTATCCACCTCCGTTGGACCGGAGGATTCACCAACTTCATCACCATCAGAATTCGGACTTTGTTCTTCTTCATGACAAGAACCAATACCTTCCACATCTTCCTCAACAACAATCTCCTTTCCATTAACCACCCGGCTATCCTTATCGGCATCTTGAGAAGTACTAGGGAAGAACACTTTCTTATCTGCCCAACTAGGCAAAGGACATGAAGAATAAAGAGGCCTTGCTTAGCAAGATGTAGTAGTGGTGGATATTGGGCATAATAAGCATTCACCCGGTCTTCATAAGCTTCTCTATGCAAGTGTTGCATCAATTGGGTCAAGTAATCATTGCCTACCACAACATTAGAGTCACTTGGTTTAAACTCTTGGTAGACAAAAGGATAGGGTGGAGTCACAATGGTAGAGTATGAGGGATTTGCAATTGGATCCCTTTGTTGCTTGATTATCAATTCGGCTTCTTTGGAGATGGGAATGAGGTAATTGGTTCGATGGGCGGAGATACGACAAATCCTGCTTGGCAAGATAATAGACTTGGCTTCTTTGGTGAGCCACTCAAATTTATGATCAAGATTGTCATTTTTGACCCAATAAAACTTGTTGATCACAATAGTCATGTCAAGAAGGTTGCTTCCCTTAACTGGTTTGTAGGTATTATCCTTGTTGAACTTCGGGTTAAAGTGTTTACCTAAACTTGTCACCAAGCTCCCGTTTACAATAAAGGCCGCTCCCTCTTTCCCATTATCAATATCTAGCCACCACTCAATCAACAATTGAAGAATATTATACTTATGGGTGGACTTTCCATCAACGTTCAAGAAGGACTCGAGGTAGACAAAGTCGAGTTCGGTTAAGTGGTTAGCCTCTTTCCTAGCAATTAGAGTATTAGCCACAAACTTGTGCCAAAACCTTATGCCCGGATGGTGAACATATAAGGCATGGCACTCCCGGAAAGAATCAAATTTACGACCGGTTATAGCTTTCCATAGGAGTGCGGCATTAAACTTCAAAGGCTTCTTCTCAAAATGATTATATTTTACAAGTCCAAACACTTTACCAAATTCACCCTTAAGCATTCTTCTACTCTCATTTTCAAGTCGGAACTCAACATAGGTTCGATTCTCTATCTTGTACTCCGTCAAGGAGCTTATGAACTCTATGGTCAATGAGGGGTAAGTCAATTCATTCATATCGAAGAGGGTCTTCAACCCCATAGACTCGAAAAAGGCTCAAGATTGCTCAAGTACACCTAATTTTTGCAAAGTATCTTGGCAAATAAACTTGGTAGCTAAAACTTTCTTTTTGGCAAGGGATTGAAATGCATTCCTATGTTTGTCGGATAAGAAAGTTACCTCCGAAAAGTTTGTTAATTGTTCTACAACCGGAGTAGATGTGGTAGCTTCCTCAATGGTGTTGACAATTTCTTGGACTTGCTCCCTTGGTTGAGCTACTACCAAAGCTTTAGATTCTAGAAGAGCTTGTTGCCTCTTTGACAAATTTGGAGTTTTGGGTGCCTTAGTTCCGCCTTTAGTCATTGCCATTGTATGCTCCTTATCAATTTGCTATCAACAAACCAAGATGATTCTTGAATGCTCCTTGATTCTTTAGATTTCAATCAATTCCTCAATCAATTGGGGATTTTCGGATGTTTGCCCCAAACCTTAGAAAGTTGATTCAATTTGTGAGGAAATTGATGATTAAATGGTCTTTTGTTGATGAAGGAGTAATTTAAATGTGTTTTCAGCAAGTTTTAATTTGTTTGTGATGAATTTTGGTGAGAAATTGATGTTTTTGGGTGAGGGGATTGAAGGTTTAAGTGAGGGAAAATGGTTGTGTTTGTGTTTGAAAGGTGTAAATGAATTGGGAAGAAGTATAAAAATCCCGTGTTTGGCTTAGTAGCAGGTCTGGAACGGGCGGCTTGAAGTCGGCTCGAGCGGATTCTGCTACAGGCAAATTTGAAAGATGCAAAGCAGTCTGGGACGGGCGTCTTGGGACTGGCTCGAGCGGATTCTGGCCTGGGACGCTCGTCTCAAATTGGGGACGGACAGATTTTCTTACAGGAAAATCTAACAAATTTGAAGCTTCTCAGGACCCACGGCTCGAGTCTGGGACGGGCGTGTTGAAGTTGGAGACCCTCGTCTTGAAGCCAGGTCGGGCAGATCTTCTTACAGGACATTCTTCAACATTCGAACTCTTCCCAACTCCCACTACCCAAAGCCTGGACGGGCGTCCTAGTGCTGGAGACGTTCGTCTCAGTGCTAGCTTGGGCAGATCTGCTCGTCTTGATGTCAGTGTAACACCCCCGCACACCAGGACGCCTTACCAAGGACCATCCCCGTGTATGAAGGTGTTACCATCTCGGTCACCCGAGATAGTAGATCAAATAGAAAATAAAAGAACATTTATAATTAATTACTTTATGACTTTACAACCACGGTACAAAACTGAATACAAGTAATAATTATGACAGCCAAAAAACTCATGCGTCTGACACCTATGCCGGTAGCATGGTGACTCGATCCCCTTCATACCCAACAACAACAACCAACTGTACCTGCTAAGCCAACTGTTCACCATCTCCGAATGGATCACCATAGTTTTGAAAACATAACACGGGGTCAGTTACTGAGCAATTAAGATAAGACAAGTACGATAAATAACCAGCTGATCATCCACCAACCCCGGTCTCTCGATCTCACACAGTAACCGACTACACACCGAGGTGTGCAGCCCTGGCAGACTACCCATCACAACGGGTAGTCCACGCCGCCAGTGGGGGGCCGCAGCCCAGCTCCTCAACGAGCGACTAACAATCCCTGTCCCTTAATGTGCACATCCCCTCCTGTGACGGGTTCGACGGAGGGCGAACTAGGGTGTGAAGCCACTCCCGCAAGTGACTCCACCACAATCACAAACACCACAGCAACACAGCTGTCACAACACCACAACCATCACAACACAACCGCATCACCACCGTCACCACAACACTCATACTCCGATGATCAGCAGATAACAATAATTACAAACAAACACAATCTTAAATCAATTAACAGTAACCGAGTAGGGAAACCCTACCTCGTCGCAAGCCATGAAAAGCATCCACACACAGCCAAACAAGACTCTAATATGCATCCTACAACGATAGCCATCCTCTATTATACAACTATCCTTAATAACCTACTAGAAGACACAAGGCATAGACTTACCTAATGATGCGAATCAACGATAACACGGACGACGACCACGCACGCAACCTTCCTAAGCGAATCTCGTCTTTCCCATGGTGGAGATATAGGCTATATATATATATATGGAGGTAGGGGTGATAGGAGAGAGGGGCAGGTTAGGGTTAGAGAAAGAGGAACTGTCGAGAAAATGATAAAATGAAATGAATCTCGCGAACTTGCGTTTTATATTAACACGTCAACAACAGCCATACTCGGTCGAGTACTGGAGTACTCGGCCGAGTAGGCTCTACTCGGTCTAGTATAGGCGATACTCGGCCGAGTATCCTCTGCTAGGTCGAGTAATCAATCCTATAAGGTTCATGTTCCAAACTTAGTCCCTCACCCATTCCTCCCTAAGGTCTTTCTTGGTCAACAGGGTCGGTCAACAAAGTCCTAAAATATCCTGAGTATTACAGTCTTCCCCCCTTAAAAAGAACTTCGTCCCTGAAGTTCAGTCCCCACGACGCTAATAGCAAGGTTACGCATTATGAACACAATCCACATACATAAAGACATACGAACTCGAAGTTCAGTCCCCACGACACCAATAGCAAGGTTACGCATTATGAACACAATCCACATACATAAAGACATACGAACTCTGACCAACCTTGATACCACCACCCCACCACATTATTCAAACAAACAATCATTTATTCAAACAAACAATGATACCACCATAACTATTCTCCCATGTGTTACCGGCCAACAACTATCACACACAAAACATACAGGGAAATAATCCTACCACAGATTCACAGCAAAATATGTTCCTATCCCATACTACCTGTTTTTTATTATACACCATCTTGTTAAAAGTAACACAACGACCAACAAGGATACACATCCGCAAAACTTCCATGCAACTTCAAGGAATCATACATGCAACTTCAATGCAACTTCAATACATGTAATATAAATGTAATTTCAAATACTATAGACATAACTTCATCATTTGCTTTTGCGACATTACTCTTCCCCTCTTAAAGGAACTTCGTCCCCGAAGTTAACTACTAACAACTTCCCCGCTCCCATAATAAACACATATATCCTAATAGTGACATTACTCACAAACTGCGACTAACCTTGATTCATGCTACGAAACTCAATTTATAACGTTACACAATTACGACCCATAGCCATATAATGTGACGGAAATTAAGTAATCCATATATATACAGAGACATTGTTACCGAATAATAGTAACTCAATCGATTAACCGTTATCTAGTGACGTAACGACCATTAAGTTTCACTCATCCAGTTGGACCTGCTATAATAGTAATCAATTACTGACACCATGGAAGATTGCATTAAATAACCAAGCATATATACGTACAGGACTTATGACAGCTTCGACACTTCTTGTCATTACGTCATCATTCACACATTATGTATATATATATATATGTATATATATATATATATATATATATATATATATATATATATATATATATATATATATATATATATATATATATATATATATATATATATATATATATATATATGTTTATATATATCGAATTGCAGCACGTTGAACAAGATAAGAGCCTTCATGTTGACCATGGCAATGTGAAGAAATATTCATATTTTGACATATTATCCAAGCACATGCATACATGTAACATGATCGTAGTCCATTCTTGGACAATTGGTTACGCTAAGCGATACTATGAGGCACCCACACACTTCACACACCAATAATCAGATAAATTTGATGGTTCGGAAAATATCAAACACAAAAGGTTCCTGTAACAGTCACATTCGGCAGAGTATGAGTGACTACTCGGTCGAGTAAACTCTACTCGGTCGAGTATAATAGTATACTCGGCCGAGTAAGCTTTACTCGGTCGAGTAGTGCTTTTACTCGGTCGAGTTTAAATAGGCAAAGAGCTTTCTAAGGCACTGCAACACAATGTATCCTCGAATTCAACTGCAACCAAACTTACTACCACCATACTAAACATAACCAACTCAAACGAGTCACTACACAATAAGCTAAATAAGTAACGGCCTTATGGCCGAGTACAGTCATCCAACAGTAAGGAATAAATCTGGAAAGTAAACATCCAACACAAAAGAAACAAATCCAGGAAATACAACAAAAGGATCAATATCTAAGACCCTCCTCCATGTTCTGATCACCACCTCCACCAGAAGTACCTGCAACTGAGCTACCTACTCCCGGAAAACCTGCTACTGCTGAGTAGTCCCCTCCTAGCTGGCTGCCGTAGTTGGCTCACCACGGTCCTGCGAGGCAGCCAAACTCAGTCTCCTCAAGTGGCTTCTAAAAACCGGGATCAACTCCGTAGCTGTGGAAGACTCTCGTGTCCACTCCAGGTTCTCTCTACTAAATAGGCTGTGCTAGCTGTGCCCCTATTCCTTGATTAAGGGCCATCTCGTGCATATTGTGGAGCACCAAAGTAGTGGAGATCTGCTCAGACAAGTCACTCGGCTGCATCCTAGGGTCATGCACCGTGGGGGAGGGCGAGTACTGGTGAGAGTAAAAGCCAGGGGCAGAGTAAGAGGGCTCAGGTTCGACCGGGTCTGCCCTAGACTACCTAATCCTATGGCGCTCACAAGGTGGGGGAGGTGCATGCTGTCCCTCAGGTACCGTGACAGGCTCAGGTAGATCCAAGAGAATGGTAGGATCAATCAGATAGGTCTGGGAGAGCCGTTTATCTCGCCAATAGGCTCGCGCCTTAACAGGGCTGCCTGGCACTGTTCTGTCCCATTTTGGTACTTGTCTAGGACAATCCCGATTACGGTTTATCCAAATACGTGACGGATCAGATTGACAAGTTTACAATTTTTACAGTTTGTCATTTGACACTCTTTTTCAATAAATGGATCACCCATGGCTCGCGCCCCAAGAGGCCCCCTTCTTTCATATTTCAAAACCTCAAATCTGTGGACATGGGCCATAGGCCGGTCTGTGGATTCGGGCCACCTACCGATCTGCGGTCACGGGCCACCTGCACGCCAAGCCAATCTGTGGACATGCAGCGGTCTAGAAAGCCACGCTCGGCGGCGTAAATGCTTTTGACCGGATCGTTTTAGATCAGTCGGTTTCGTCTCGGTAAAGGTCTCGAAACGATTAGAGATGTTCGGAGTCGCCACCAAGCATTTGTGGGATGCTTGGAACCCATTCGAATCCACTTTATACCTCGGTCAAACGAAGCACAAAGCAGTGTTTGACATAGGTACTAAAGATAAGGACTCATCCCCCTTTTAGCATTCTATGCATAAAATGACTCTCGTACGCCCTGGATAAGGCCATCCACTATCCAAAGGTTCTGAGTAAGGGGTGAGAGTACATATTGGGAAGCCCTTTAATCGGACACCCAATCCCGCCCGCGTTAGCGACCTCTACTGATCTATCGTGGTTGTTTAAGTGCAAGAGTTGATAAAACGGTGTAAATGCATGAATGCACATCCAAAAGTGTTAACCTAACATGTGAGCTTCCTAAGTCGGTTTGTTAATTCAAGTATCAAGCATAAGATGCCAAGTTGGATTTATGGTTGATTTGCATGTGAGAACGGAAATTAAACATCCATTTACCAAATTCGGGTTATGATGCTTTACACGATCCATTTATTGAAAAAGGGTCTCAAATGACAAAGTGTAAAAAACGTAAACTTGTCAATCTGATCCGTCACGTATTCGGATAAACCGTAATCGGGATCGTCCTAGACAAGTGTTGGAATATGTATCCTCCGACAATAATGCGATCACAGCTGTCGATCATGATGATCACATATTTAAGTCTCATTTTAAGAATACATGTGGGATGTAATGTTTTACAGTCAACTGGTCCACACATATTGGTAATGATTGGCTGACTAGAGTTTGACATTGCTGTCGTGCGACGGTGCTGATCAGTTGATCCCCTTAGGTCATACCTAAAGGGTAACACTCTTAATTGAATATTTAATTGATCGTATGACGATACGAGTTAATTAAATTACTTAAAATTGACGAACGATTTTGGAAGTAATATTTACGTGTCTCATTATAATTTGATTAATAAGATACGGTCTAAGTGATCGAATTGTTTTATTACTTAGATGAAATTATTGTTTACGGAAACAATTGAAACTGAATGAATAATTTATTATAAATAAAAGATGTTGTGATTTATAAATTGGTAAACCATTTTGGTACAAGTAATTGTGAATTACTATGTTATTTTTATAAATGACATATTTTATTGATATGTTGATTTTTAATTGTTAAAAATAAAATTCAATTATAAGATGTCATGTAATGTGTCACATGTGACATATTGACAAAATCACAAATAAAATGGACACATCCATTTTATGTGTGTATACCGAAATGAAGAGGGTATTAGGTTAAAATTGTGTTGATTATTTGTAAGTGGAAAACACAATTATGAAACCAACACCTAGCCTTGCATGCCTACATTCTTGGTTAGAGAATCAATCCCATGCATAGGGCACCCTTCCCACACCACCGGTTTTCCCCCTCTATGAGAATCAAATGGGTTGTTTTTCATTATTCATTCATACAATATACAATATTTCTAGAGTAAGAAATAGAAATGCTCTCTAAGAAAAACTAGAGAAATAAAACCCCAAATATCTTCCTCTCTTCGTCGAAATACAAGAGATAATAACAATAGTTTTGGGTCAATTTTATTAAGATTAATATTGTTCTAGTATTAATAATATTAGTCTTTTAGGAGGTTATCTTGGGTATAATTCCTTGGGAGAGATTCTATCCTTGAATCTTTGTTCATCCATATTAGGAGAGCTCAAGAACAAGTAAGAAGGTGATCTTACTTGTGCCCTTTGATCCGAAATCTCAATGTAAGGATGACGATTTCTTCTCTATATTTATTTATGTTTGCATGCATAAGATCTAAACTAATTTTATGACTAAATTAAATTGTAATATATAAGAATATGTTCTAAGATGAGATATAGATTTATAAAAAGCGGTATCATGAGCCTTAGGTTGTTTGCATGCAAATCGGTTATAGTTTTTCCGAGTTATACGATTAACAAATAAAACTTACAAATTTGTGTTTATTATGATATATCACGAAATTAATTATGCATGTTAAATTTTCTGGTTCAAAAATATATTTAGGATATTTTGGTTAATTTATGGATTTTTATTGTTCATTTTATATGATAATGGCATTAAAATGTGATTTTATGATAAAAAATGTCATTTTTGGACTAAAATTAGCTAAACTTTGTTTTTTCCAGTGGTTTTTAGATATGTTTTTACATATATTACCTATAGATGACCTGTAATTTTTCAGAATTTTATGAGGTCTTATGCTCGAAATATGGATTTTTAAGATAAAATCGAATTTAAATGAAAAATAGGTTAATATGAGTTATATTTCGAATCTGGTCATAGAAATTTAGTATGTTGTCACTTGAAATTTTGTAATATGTGTGTAAAATAATTGGCTATAATGAAGTCTTTATTCATGATTTATGAATTTTTGATGAAAAATAACATAAATAGTGACTTTAATTAGTATAAATTGCTAAAACATACTTCATGACTAAGGAAAAACGTCACATGTTGCATTTTATCATATATTTCAGATCTAAAATTGAAAAGTTGATAAATATAATTTTTCTCATATTTTTATGATTATAATTGATAAATCCAATAAACTGCAACATTGTTTTTCCTCGATAATTTTCGAAATTTTAACCTAAGGTTTTTGAACATTATGAGTGTCATGGTATTTTTTCCAGAATGTCCATAAGTTTAAATTTCAAATTTCAAATTTATTTGAAATTTTTTATGATTTATTTGAAGTTTATGGCATTACATTGTAATTTTTAGTCCTTTTATGAACAATATTAAGAAATATAAGTTAATTATAGTCAATATGTTAGTAAAGACTAATTTTGAGTCCTAAGATGGTTAGGGTAATTAACTAATACATAAATATGATTTTATGTAATTTATTGTGATTTTAAAAGGTTGAATCACGCAAATCCGTAAAAACCGATTAATATACGATATTGGCTCCTTAAAGGTGATTTAGCATAAAATTGGGCATATTCATACATATTATAATGCTGCATTTTATTTATGATTGTCATAATTTTATTTTATGTAATTTTTGAATTATGTAATTTTACTTAGTATGGCCTTAGTTTTTAATTGATATTACCCGAAATGTATGGGAATATCGATTCGGTTGTAATTTATTGTGATCTCGTATCACCGTTTTGTAATTTAATAGATTATTTTAATTACAAATGTATAATAGGAAATTATGTAATTTGTTATGTAAGTTAGTTATTCCGGAGATCCTTGAAGACGATGCCACTTAAGAAGGCGATCCATTAAAGACGGTGTTACCTCGAGATGCGTGCCAAGACTGAAGTTTAAGGGACCAAAGGAGTTGGTTTCCGAATATGTAATAGTTAATTAAATTTACTATTTTAGGAAGGCCATACTAGGATTTAATTTATGCTTTGCATTTTATTTATATGTTGCATGCATCGCTAAATCGCCATAACTAAAACATGCATTATCTTTTTATCGAGTCTATCGACCGTGTCAATTACAATTATCGTAGTTCACCACTTTAGTTCACTTAAAACGTGATAGATAATAAATTGACATAACCTCTCGCTAAAAATAAACAATTGAGACATAGCCTTACCAAAAAGTAGAAACCATGAAAACCTATTTCGTGAGGGAGTGCACTCGGCCACACCGGGGTACAAACCTTGTTACGTAGGGGAAGTGGGTGATAAATGTCTATCCACCGAATTTATGTTAATGAAGGGTATTTCGGCACACCGTGCCCTAAGTTGATATGAGTTTGGATCATAGACACATTTATTCGAAATTTGGGTTGAACTCAACGAAAGTATTCACGACGATTTCCGGAAGTGTTTCGGGCTAGAGATAAATGTTAATGTAATTTTATCGACCAAGAGTTCTAAAAGTAGAATCTATTAAAAGGTTAATCCACCGAATTATGTTAATGAAGGGTATTTCGGTACACCGTACCCTAAGTTGATATGGATTTGGATCTTGGAATCATTTATAATAGTTGGGTAGAGGTTACTATATAAATGTATTCATATCTTGTTGAAATATTTACAAGTATGTTTTAAAAAGACAAATGTTAATATTTCCTTTTCCTCCATACTTGTAGTTCATTACAATGAATCCATCAAACGCTACTACACCGATAACCATTGAGTCTTGCCACAATATTTTTGACGACGTTTGCTTCAACAATGATTTCGACACAACTAGAGAACTTCATTTTGGGATAGGTTCGGATGGAAACCTTAACTTCATCACTTCTTCTAGACCACCTACTACTACTAGATCTCTTGTGAGCCGGTCTAAGGAAGACCGCCTCATAAAATCTATAGGATCTTTGTCTTTGGAAGAGAAGGATGCCGAAACTAGTGGGAGCTCAAGCAATCAAGCTCTTGCTTCTAAGGGCAAAAAGTTTAAGAAGAAGGGAAAGAAAGGGAAAAACTTCAAGCAAGTTGAAGATGAGTGCCATTATTGCTATGGCATGGGACATTGGCTTAGGAATTGTCCCGTATATTTGCGAAATATAAGGGAATGAATCATCGTTCCAAAAGGTAAAATTCCTAAGGAAATTTATGTTATTGATATAAATTATTCTTCCACTACGACATGGGTACTGGATACCGGTTGTGGTTCTCACCTTTGTAATCATTTACAGGGTTTAAGAGACGTGAAGAGGCTTAGCAAAGGAGATGTGGATCTACGCCTTGGAAATGGAGCTCGAGTAGCGGCCGAATCCAAAGGAGCTTATGTATTAGCTTTGCCTAATGGATTTGAGTTGTATTTACATAATTGTTTTTATGTGCCTACACTTTCTAAAAACATT
Organism: Silene latifolia; assembly: GCF_048544455.1. Lineage (NCBI taxonomy): Eukaryota > Viridiplantae > Streptophyta > Magnoliopsida > Caryophyllales > Caryophyllaceae > Silene > Silene latifolia. Next base: position 71,738,866 of record NC_133537.1, on the reverse strand, counting down.
ATTTCTATCGCTATGTTAGACGTGGACGGATTTTGTTTTGTCATTAAGAACAATCGTTGTACTATTTCAAGGAGCGACTTGGTTATAGGCCAAGCTTCTTCCATTAATGGCATTTATATTTTAGAAACCTCGAATCCGACTAATGATATCTATAACATTCAATCAAAGAAACTAAAATCAAGTGACCCAAATGAATCATTCATTTGGCATTGTCGATTAGGTCACATAAACGAGAATCGCATCAAAAGATTAATTTCGACTAGTTTGATTACACCATTTGATTTTCAATCATATGGAACATGCGAATATTACTTTCTTGGCAAGATGACTCGTAATCCTTTTAGCTGTAAAGGAACTCAAGCAAGTGAACTATTGGGACTCATACATACCGATGTATGTGGACCAATGAGTATCACCGCTCGAAGAAATTATGACTACTTCATAACCTTCACCGATGACTTGAGTAGATATGGGTATATCTATTTTATGAAGCGTAAAAGTGAAGCTTTTGAGAAATTCAAGGAATTTCAAAACGAAGTAGAGAACCAATTGAACAAAAGGATAAAGGCACTACGATCCGATCGTGGTGGAGAATATCTTAGCCTTGAATTCGATTCACACTTGAAAGGTTATGGTATTATATCACAACTTACTCCACCTGGAACACCACAACTCAATGGTGTTGCCGAAAGAAGAAATCGAACCCTACTTGATATGGTTCGATCCATGATGAGTCAAACCGAGTTACCGAACTCGTTTTGGGGATTTGCGATTCAAACCGCAATAAAATCTTTGAACATAACTCCAACCAAAGCAACTGAAAAGACTCCATATGAGATATGGAGAGGAAAGGTTCCAGTTCTATCCCATATGAAAATTTGGGGTTGTGATGCTTATGTCAAAATTAAAAATGACAATAAGTTGGCACCACGATCCGAAAAATGCATTTTTGTAGGTTATCCCATGGCCTCACGAGGCTATTACTTCTATAAGCCTCAAGAAAACAAAGTGTTTGTGTCTCGAGATGCTGTCTTCCTAGAAAGTGACTTTATTTCTAGGGGACAGAGTGGGAGAAATTTTGAACTTGATGAAGTTCAAGAGCCAGAAACCGAGATAAAGACACAAGAAGATGTTCCTTCGTCGTCTAACGCGGTTGTCTCTCCTCCACTTAGAAGAACGGGCTGTGTTATTTGCCATCCCGATCGATATGTGGGACTTATCGAAGAAGATGGAACACTCGATGTGTTGCTTTTAGAAAGTGACGAGCCCGCCACTTACAAGGCCGCAATCTCTAGTCCAAATTCCTCCTTATGGCTTGAAGCCATGAAGTCCGAAATGGATTCTATGCATGAAAACCAAGTTTGGAACTTGGTAGATTTGCCTAAAGGGGCAAGACCTCTTCGATGAAAATGGATTTTCAAAGTCAAGAATGGCATAGAAGGACATGATGATGTCTACAAAGCTAGGCTAGTGGCAAAAGGATTTACCCAAGTTCAAGGTCTCCATTATGATGAGACCTTCGCCCCCGTAGCCATGCTAAGATGCATACGGATTTTGTTAGCGATTGCCGCATTTCTTGATTATGAAATATGGCAAATGGATGTCAAAACCGCTTTTATAAATGGGCATTTAGAAGAGGAAGTGTACATGATACAACCCAAAGGTTTTGTTGATTCTAAGAATCCTAACAAAGTGTGCAAACATAAGAGATCCATTTATTGTCTTAAGCAAGCATCTAGAAGTTGGAATTATCAATTCGATCATGTTATAAAAGAGAATGGTTTCACTCGAAGTGTTGAGGAACCATGTTTATACATGAAATTTAGTGGGAGAAATATTGTGTTCCTAATCTTGTATGTCGATGACATACTACTCATTGGAAATGATATTCCGATGTTATCTTCTGTTAAGAAGTGGTTAGGTAACCACTTCCAAATGAAGGATTTAGGAGAGGCACAACGCATATTAGGTATCCGGATCCATAGAGATAGATCCAAGAGGATATTGGCACTAAGTCAAGAGTCTTATGTTGATAAGATTCTTCGATGGTTCAGCATGGACAAATCAAAAAGGGGTTTGGTAGTTATGGTAACTGGGACAATATTGAGCAAGTCTCAATCTCCCTCCGAACCCCATGATGTTGAACGCATGAAGATGATCCCTTATGCTTCCGCTGTTGGATCAATATGTTGGAGCTTGTGTCCTCCACAAATTAGTGTGATAACATTTGTAAATCTCTTATAGGTTTACAAGGGTATACTTTGTATATTTAATCAGTTGATTAACGTTTACCTAATAACGGTTGGCTTGCTAGAAAGTTTGACGTTATTATCATACAGATGGCGGTGATCAACTGGTCCCTAAAGGTCACACCTATAGGATGTGTTTGAGAAATGTGGTTATAGAAATATAATCACATTGATGCCAATATGACTAAACAGTTAGTCAATGTGTTGATGAGACAATTATTTAATGAAGATTAAATAATATTAGTTGAGACGAATTAACTGTCAATTCGTAAATTGAATATAATAAGTTATATTTAATTAAATGTATGTAATGTTAGCTTGGACGAATTAATCTGTTAATTCGTAATTAAATGTAATCAGTTATATTTAATATCAACAAGATGAATGTGTCATAGTGGTAATAGTGAGGGTACACAAACCAAGAGGTCATGGGTTCGATCCTCACTAGATGACAATTTAACACATTTTATACATTTTTGGAAAGACCAAAAATAAGGAGATTACACTCCTTATTTCGGTTATATGGGCCGAATTAGGGAAGATGATATTTCCCTAATTCACTCCCATATTTCGGTCACCATAAGAAGAAAAAGGGAGATCATTATTCTACCCTAATTCTTTTTTTGACCTAGCCTCCTCGCTCATCAGAAGAAAAACACAAACAACTAAATTTTACAGAAAATTTTAGATCGATTCTAGCATTATCAATAGGGCATATCTCATATCGTCTTGGGTGCAACTGATAGGCGAATATCTACTTTGATATTGTTCTTAGGCCGTATTTGCTAGGACCGAAGGTTATTTCTGAATCCTATATTTTGTTTATGTATTTTAATTTTATGACTAGTGATCGTCATCATTATATTCGTTATAAGCCTTAATAATAAGGGAAGTATACAGATGATTTCCCACACAATCATATAGGCCATGATATGCACACGTCCTGATGTCTCGTATGCCTTGAGCATGACGAGTAGATATCAAGGAAATCCAGGTGAGAGTCACTGGATAGCCGTCAAGAACATCCTTAAGTACTTGAGAAGGACTAAGGATTCTCTCTTAGTGTTTGGAGGAGACACCGAGCTCCGTGTTAATGGTTACACGGACTCAAGTTTCCAAACGGATAGAGATGACATGAAATCACAAGCTGGTTTCGTTTTCATGCTCAATGGTGTGCCGTTAGCTGGAGAAGCTTCAAGGAAGTTGTGACTGCGGATTCAACAACGGAGGCTGAGTCCATTGTAGCATCAGAAGCTGCCAAGGAAGCTGTGTGGATCAGGCAATTCACGGAAGGTCTAAGAGTAGTAACTACCGCCAATGATCCCATCACTCTCTATTGTGATAATAGTGGGACGATCTTCCAAGCTAAAGGGCCTAAGTCTAGTAATAGATCTAGACATGTACTTAGAAAATACCATGTAATTAGAGATTTCATTGAAAGAAAGGAAATTGCGATATGTAAGGTTGGGACGGATCACAACATAGCTGATCCGCTCACCAAGCCTTTATCGCAGGCCAAGCATGATGGACATGTTGCGTCCATGGGACTTAAATGTGTACAAAGTTTAAGTTAGATTTTGAAATGAAATAAAAGTGTTATTTTTGTTCATGTTCATAATCACATTTGTCTTTTATCTTTTCTTTATACATTGTTACATCTAAACGGGTTGTAGTAACAAATTGAACCCCGTTAAAGTGAACACGGATTAACATAGTATTCGCCCATAGTCACTTGTATGAGGTGACGTCTCGAAGTGACTAGAGTGTGATGCGATTGATGGCAAGTTCAAATGCCATGAAGTCATGTGAGATGACTAGTCGATCACATAGACAGACTGTTAGGAACACTTTGTCTGGCCTAATGACCGCTTATAGAGTTCTGGCAAATTTATATAGCCTGGTCGTGGCGAGAGCTACTATAGTATTCTAATGAGTCGATTCTTTTAACTAAAGACTGTTCTCCTAAGGTGGCACAGTTTCAGATTAACTTTGATTTATGTTACTACGACCTTCGTAAATGGGGTCAAATGGGCATATTTTGGGTTATGATGGCTGTGGCTAGTCGAAGGGAATAAGTGCGATAGGAATTGTCCACCCCTTGTCAGGGTTATAACAATATCTCAGGGCCACTCGAGGAGTAATGAACTGGAAATGCGTGGCCACGCTCGAAAGGTATCCATGGTGGATAATTCCGGTCAATCAGTTGTTCTCCAGATCGAGGAAACCACTCTCGATATGATCACTTGCAAGTAAGGCCTTAAAGACACCTTGCATTGAGTGGGAGATAGTAATAGGACAAGAGAATTGGTGACGCACACTTGTCGAGGACAAGTGGGAGATTGTTGGAATATGTGTTCTCCGACAATAATGCGATCACAACTGTCGATCATGATGATCACATGTTTAAGTCTTATTTTAAGAATACATGTGGGATGTAATGTTTTACAGTCAACTGGTCCACACATATCGGTAATGATTGGCTGACTAGAGTTTGACATTACTGTCATGCGACGGTGGTGATCAGTTGATCCCCTTAGGTCATACCTAAAGGGTAACACTCTTAATTGAATATTTAATTGATCGTATGACGATACGAGTTAATTAAATTACTTAAAATTGACGGACGATTTTGGAAGTAATATTTACGTGTCTCATTATAATTTGATTAATAAGATACGGTCTAAGTGATCGAATTGTTTTATTACTTAGATGAAATTATTGTTTACGGAACAATTGAAACTGAATGAATAATTTATTATAAATACAAGATGTTTTGATTTATAAATTGGTAAACCATTTTGGTACAAGTAATTGTGAATTACTATGTTATTTTTATAAATGACATATTTTATTGATACGTTGATTTTTAATTGTTAAAAATACATTTCAATTATAAGATGTCATGTAATGTGTCACATGTGACATATTGACAAAATCACAAATAAAATGGACACATCCATTTTATGTGTGTATACCGAAATGGAGAGGGTATTAGGTTAAAATTGTGTTGATTATTTGTAAGTGTAAAACACAATTATGAAACCAACACCTAGCCTTGCATGCCTACATTCTTGGTTAGAGAATCAAGCCCATGCATAGGGCACCCTTCCCACACCACCGGTTTTCCCCGTCTATGAGAATCAAATGGGTTGTTTTTCATTATTCATTCATACAATATACAATATTTCTAGAGTAAGAAATAGAAATGCTCTCTAAGAAAAACTAGAGAAATAAAACTCCAAATATCTTCCTCTCTTGGCCGAAATACAAGAGATAATAACAATAGTTTTGGGTCAATTTTATTAAGATTAATATTGTTCTAGTATTAATAATATTAGTCTTTTAGGAGGTTATCTTGGGTATAATTCCTTGGGAGAGATTCTATCCTTGAATATTTGTTCATCCATATTAGGAGAGCTCAAGAACAAGTAAGAAGGTGATCTTACTTGTGCCCTTTGATCCGAAATCTCAATGTAAGGATGAGGATTTCTTCTCTATATTTATTTATGTTTGCATGCATAAGATCTAAATTAATTTTATGACTAAATTAAATTGTAATATATAAGAATATGTTCTATGATGAGATATAGATTTATAACAACAAGTACCAAAATGGGACAGAACAGTGCCAGGCAGCACTGTTAAGGCGCGAGCCTATTGGCGAGATAAAGGGCTCTGCCCAGGTTTTAAAACATGAAAACAGACGACCTCTTGGGTCGCGAACCATGAGTCGACCCAAGAGGCGTCTTCTGGTTGTTAAAAAGGTTATGAAAAACCGTATTTTGTAATGAATGATTTGCAAGTATTGTTTGCATGCCTCGGAATAATTACTATTATGTTAGTAATACTCGTTGTCGGATTTGCAAGTTTGAAAAGCATAATAAAATGTGTAAAAGGAAAATGTTTGATTTGAACTAATTATATTAAGTTCAATTATTTGTAATTAGTCGATATTTGTCATCGTACTCGGAATAAAACGACATCGTATAAAGAACCAAGGATGATTATGAATTATGACTAATATATTTGCAAATGTAAACAAATGAGAAAATTGGCAAATAAAATAAAAGGGTGTTAAAATACCCATTAAAATGTAATTAACCAATTATATCATCGACTCACGGAATAAACCGTCATGGTATAAGGAACCAAGGATGATTTGTGTAATGGTCAAAATATGTTTATCATAAAAATGAATTAAAATGGTAAATAAAAGAAAAGGATTTCCTTTAAAATGTAATTAACCAATTAATATCACAGAGTCATGGATTAAACCGTCATGGTATGTGGAACCAAGGGTGATTATAATTTATGGTTAAAAAGTTTGTCATAAAAATGAATTAAAATGGAAAAAACCGTAAAAGGAAAGAAGTAAAAATAAAAGAAAGTGTTGGAGGAAAGACGAACTCAAATACATTTGAGTCTGACCTGGATACCCACAAGAGGCGCGAGCTTCCCTGCATAGCAAGGAGCTCCTGTCTGAGGCCAAAACTCGGTTTTGGCTCGTTTAACCTTATATTTGAATCGTGTTATGCATTGTTCAAGCTCATAAACTCGTAAAAATAGTAGAGACTTGAAATAAAGGAGTTTTTTAAACCCTAAAACTTACGTGTATTGATGTTTGCAAGGTAGACGACTTTAGAGATGGTTTTCTCGTAGCAACTACTCACGATCAAAGAAGTTTAAAAGAGTGCCTTAAAAAAGGATTTTGTTTTGAAAATATGTTAATTAAAACATGTTGATTGATGAATTGAGTTGGTCAAATGGGTCGGTCGAATGCACGGCGACGGTACCAAACAATATGTGTAAGGCTTGTGTTTACGATCGGTAGGTCGTAAACACGTGTTGATTTTATGACTTAGGAAGTCGAGTCTAGAAGTTTAAGAGAGAGGTGAGGGGGCGAACACTCGCGTGAAGATTATGGTGTGTGAAAGGTGGTATTTATAGAGAAATGTGGGATGGTAGGTCGGTTGTGTTTTCTTAGAGGCTAAGCAGACACCTGCTTTACGCGCGAGCTACCTCGTGATGGAAATGGTTGTATTGTTCCTTTCAATTTGGACGTGGCCTATTCTCCATCCATTATTGATTTGTGGTAATCAAATAGGATGTCGTGTAACAATATGGGCATCTAATAAGATGATTTTGGTGTTACTTGAGGTAGGTGTTTTGTGTGCTTGACTCGGGTTTGACTCGGGTTTGACTCGGGTTTGACCCGTGTGAGTCGGGATTTGAATTTCGAGTCGATTTTTGGCCCGGTGTCGGTTTTGACTCTAAATAGGGTCATTTTAATGGAAATGACATGATAAAGACATTCATGACATTATTTTTGTCATTCGAGATTTGGGTTGACTCAGGTTGACTCGAGTTGCGGGTTTCTGAGTCGGTTTTGGGTCCGAAGACGGTTTTAACTCTAAATAGTGTTATTTTAATGCAAATAAAGTTAGAAAACCATTTATGAAATCATTTTTCATATCCGAGTAGTGCATTAAACCATCTCATGTATAGCCAATCCACGCACGCATATCAAAAATACGTTATAGTCCGATCATCATCGGGTGGTTTTGGAAGGTGCAGATACTGGGTATCTACAGAGCCCCCACTTTGACTGAGGCTTGGACAGGGTGAAAGTCAAAGTATGATCTCCAGGTCAATCGAAGATTACAACCTGAAGACCATTGCGACGTCGAGGCGACTTAAAATGGTTTGAGCCAAGGACCTGCCGTCGGGAAGGGCGACTTCGAGGCGACTCGGGGATTCGAGTCAAGGACCTACCGTCGGGAACAGTGTAGAGTCTGTCGACTTCCGGTTCGGGTCGTTTAAAGTCCATTAGGCTACGTATAAAGGCTCGCCAGCCTTAAGAAGGAGTCATACCTGAGGCATCTTCGGGATATGTCCTTGAGTCGTATCTTATGTGCGTGCAAAGGCTCACCGGCTGTGATAAGGATGTGAAGGGGCTTGCCCGCCGTGGTGCATTGTAAGGCTCGCCAGACATGGTGCGTTGTAAGGCTCGCCAGCCATGTTGAAGGTGCGTTCCGAGGCTCACCAACCATGTTTAAAGTGCGTTGAGGCTCGCCAGCCATGCATGGTCGAATGATCAACTATGGAAAATAGCATTTGTGACATCCATTTGAAAATCGGCACTCACTAGGGAGTTAGAAACTCCTCAGCACTCGCCGGGGATATGAGTTGCTGCTCGTTGGGAGGTAGCGTGTGCCATGTAATCGGCGGGGTTAAAGTTCTTGGACTTGTTGGGTCGCCGTTTGTTGGGAAGAACCCAGTACTCAGCTAGAGTGTGTTTGTCTTCTCAAGATTATCTCAATGGTTAGTGACCACACAAATCCGCAGTCTCATAGACAAGCACATTGGATGCAAGCATATAAGCATGTGAGCAGTTAGCATATAAGCAACTAGCACGTAAGAATATAAGCACGTAAGCACATAAGCATATAAGCAACTAACATGTAATATCTCACGCAAAGGGAGATAGAAGTTTTGAAAGTTGTGAAGCTTAAAATCTGTTAAGATTTGGAATTTATTGCTCGCAGATCCGTGATTTGACTGACTGGAGACACGTGACCGTTGGGATACTGACTCTGCGTCTACGCACACTGACAGACTGACAAATGGGCAGTCGTGAACGTGACACAAAGTCAGTGTCGACACAACACGGGGATGACTCTGACAGACTTTGCACATGTAAGTGCAACTCCTAGCCAAGAAAGGGTGAGAACGCGCATCAGATCCCTGGATTGGAAGGTCCGCTCAGCTGGGGAATCTGAATTGATTATCTTCTCCAGACATCTTTGCCCTTGTTTGCTTGTTTGAGATCCCTTCTCGAGTTTTGATGATTCAGAGAGCGGAACCAAGACCTTATCATTGTCCCAACCGAGCACTAGGCTATGGGCGGTTTTATTTTAGACTGTAGTTGAGACTCAAAAGATGTTTGAGGACAAAGGACGGGTGGCGTCTTGAAAGAGAAGCCCGCAGAGTGAGAAGGTGGGATTTTGACAAAACAAGGAATGGGCGACGTCTTAAGAAAGAAGCCCTAGTAAAGAGGTATAAGATTAATTTTTACGGCTAGGTGGGCTGCTTTTGAGGATTGATGTTGATGGTTGCGATTGAAATGGGTGTGCGGTTGCGTCCTTGTTGGGGGACTGCCTACGTATTCGCGTGTTTGCGAAATCAAACCAGGTCGTAGTTCTGAGTTGGTTATTGAGGATTGAAAATTAGAAATGTTTTTAAAGGGATGTGCGGTTGTGTCCTCGTAATAGGACTGCCTACGTATTTGCGTGCATGCAAAATCAAACCAGATCGTGGTTCTGAGTGTCTGTTTCGCGTGTTTGCGTAATCAAACCAGATCGTAGTTCTGAGCTGGTTATTGAGGATTGAAAATTAGAAATGTTTTTAAAGGGATGTGGGGTTGTGTCCTCGTAATAGGACTGCCTACGTATTCGCGTGCATGCGAAATCAAACCAGATCGTAGTTCTGAGTGTGTGTGTGTAATGGGTTACAAATTGAAGGTTTGAAAATTGAATGTGTGTGGGGGTGTGGTTGTGCCCTTGTAATAGGACTGCCTACGTATTCACGTGTTTGCGAAATCAAACCGGATCGTAGTTCTGAATGTGTGTGCCTAAGCGAGTTGTTAGGAACTTAAAGTGATTTTGAGGGGTATGGTTGTGTCCTTGAAGGACTGCCTACGTATTCACGTGAAGTGAAATCAAACCAGATCGTAGTTCTGAATGTGTGCCTAAGCGAGATGTTAGGACCTTAAAGTGTGAGGGTCACGATGGTAAATTCCGTTTGGTGACTCGAAAATTGATTTGAGACAATTCCCCTCGATCATGAATCGAAGAGGCGTAATTTGTGAAAATGTTCCTTATCATGTGAGCACACTAAAAAGTGGACCCTAAGGGTAGATTGGGTTTGTCCCGTTCTCGGTAGCAAAGCACTCGAGGACTCCGTATCTGGGTCAGGGTGAAAATGTCTTCGACATTATGGAATGTGGAGCTTGGTAATAAAAGGTTTGTTTGATAGATAAAAATATGGAGTTGAGGGTCATGATGGTGAATTTCGTTCGGTGACTCGAAAGTTGATTGGAGAGAAATACCTCTTGATCATGAATCGAAGAGGCATAGCTTGTTAAAATGTTTCTTGTTGTGTGAGCACACTAAAAGGTGGTCCCTAAGAAAGCAATGTGTTTTTTGAAGACTCTGAATCTGAGTCAAGGTGAAAATGGCTTCGACATTATGGAATGTGGAGCTTGGTAAAAAAGGGTTGTTTGACAGATAAAAATCTGGAGTTTGTATTTTGTGGTGTTTAGTCCGATGGGTTACGGCTTGTAATGTGGTGCGGAATGGGGTCTCCGGCTTAATGTGGCCTGAGCACGAAATGGTTGGTAAATAATGTGGGATCAGATTCCCATGTCTGGACCTTAAAGGTTAAGGTGTGATATTACGAGCTTGAGGGGAATCCTCAGAAGCCTAGATGGTTCTCCCTATAACAGTCTCTGGAAGGACTTAGGGGTGAAGCGATGTTGGTTGTGACCTTGAAGGGAATCCCGAGGATCCTAGATAGGTCTCCCTGTAGCAGTCTCTAGAAGGACTTATGGGTGAAGCAGTTTTGGGTTTGTTGTTAGTTGACGAGTCTTGAGCCCTTGTTTTAGCTCTTTGACATTAGGTTTTGGTATTTTTGTGTTTTGTACTTGTTGGTCCCGGAGTTTGGAGGGAAGAAACGTTGGTCATGGGCTTTGGACTTGTTGGTCCTGGACTTGGTGTTTTGGACTGACTTGTTTGGCGTTTTGGACTTGTCGATCCGGGATTTGGGCTTGTTGGTCCTCGACTTGGTGTTTTGGATTTACTGGTTCGAGATTTTGTGTGTTGGATGTTTTCTTTGGATTTTGGCCTTTTTGAGAAAAGGGTTTCAATCTTATTTTGTTTTGATCTGGGCTTGGGGAATGGGTATTGGCTTGGGCTTTTGATTTTGGCCTTTCGCTTTGACTTTGGATGAATGGGTATTGGTTTGGGCCTTTGATTTTGGCCCTGAGCTTTGGCTTTGGGGAACGGGTATTGGTTTGGGCCTTTGATTTTGGCCTTTCGCTTTGACTTTGGGTGAATGGGTATTGGCTTGGGCCTTTGACTTTGGGTGAATGGGTATTGGCTTGGGCCTTTGATTTTGGCCTTTTGCTTTGACTTTGGGTGAATGGGTATTGGCTTGGGCCTTTGATTTTGGCCTTTCGCTTTGGTTTTGCTTTGGATATATTGGTTTTTTGCCGTGCTTCGTTCGAGGAAGGTAGAGGTGCAGACGGGGATGTACCCGTTGGCGAGAGGTTGATATTTGGTGATGGGATGTTTTTGTGGGGAATGGGCTTGCCTTCCGTCATTGATCATGAACAAGGAGATGTTCTGGTTTGTTACCTAGGTTCGTCGTAGGATGCCTTTGATTGAGAGCTCGTTCTAGATCGGGTGCTAATGAAAGGTTTCTATTGCCATACATGGAATAGGTAAAGAAATGGACACGGAGTTTCGAGTCCTCTGCTTACTCGGTACGAAACGTCACTCGAGTGTACTCACATTGAATTGGAACATATTGTTTGTTTTAAATCAATTCTCAAATCAATTCTCGTTGTCAACGGGAAATGGTAAAGGGGAGAATATATGATAGTTGAAAATTGTGCTTTTATTTAGATAAATAAGATGTTAGCACAAACTCGAGGAATACATGTTACTCATGCGGACAGCCCCCAATTTGTCACTTAGGAATAAAAGGATAGACACTAGGATAGATATGAGAAAGCCTAAGACTCGGACTCGGACTCAATCGTAGATACGAACTCCTAATCATCATCTTCCGCCTCGAAGGTCTCCTCCGCAACATCCAGCAGCTTGAATGTCTGGTTTTCAGCATTGACCCACTTGAGCACTTCACCCTCGTTGTTTGGGACGCCAGAAGGATGAGGTCCTAGAAGGTTGTCCTGTTTTTGAGGAGTAAGGCGTCCATGGGGACCTTTCTTTTCCAATAAATGATTCAGGGTTGATAAAGAACACCTGCCACCATTGAGCATGTTTTGGATGATATGTTTGAGCTTCCAGCACATCTCTATATTGTGCCCATTACCCCTATAGAATAGGCAATATTGGGAACCTTCCCAAAAGCGGCCTCTTTTCTTGGGTGCAAGATCTGGAGTGGGGCCAATTGATTGGATTAGTCCTTCAGAGACAAGCACTCTAAAAGCAATGGCATAAGGCATGCCCAAGTCTGAAAATTGTCTTTGCCCGTGTGTGGCTCTTTCTGGCGAAGGCTCCACATATTTTACTTCGGTAATGCGGAAGGTTTTATTTTCGGGAGGGGTCGCAGATGTTGAGCCTCCTTTAATGATTTCATCGATGCGAGAAATTTCTTTGATAGGTCCTCGATGTTGTTGATGTTACAACCCTTCAAACGGGATGCATAATTTGGGTGAAGGCAGTCAATGACATGTTTAATTAAAGCCTCATCTCCATGATGATAGGATGGTGTTGAGCCTACCTTTCTCCTTTTTACCAAATGATTGGCAGAATACTCATCTTCTCGATCACCCAAATCGACGAACTTCCTATTAGGCCGCCCAGGTTCTTTGTCTGGAGTGGTTAAGAGTAAGGTGGAAAACCTGCCATCCTTAATTCCGTCTTGTATGGCATTCTGGAGCTTATAGCACGCTTCAGTTTTATGCCCCTTGCCTCTGTGATATTGACAATATGTGATACTGTCGTTTTGTACCAAAAATAAATACCTAAGTTACTACTAACAGAAGTCAGCGGTAAGTAGGGTCGATCTCCACAGGGAGGCTAAGTTGCTAATTATCTGTTTAACTCAGTCTGTCAGGGTGTCACAGAAATGGGGGTTTTGAATTGATTGTGAACTAACTAAACTACTGAAACTAAAGGCAAGAGAAGGGAATAAAGGAAATTAAAAATAAGAGAAAGGAAGTATGCTAGGAGTCGGTCTACCGTGGCAGCTATCAGATCTTATACTATCGGGAATACTAAGGCGATTAGACTATTGATAAGAAGAGCTATGGTCGTCACCTTTCGGTCCTTAAACCGCCCTAGAGCGTAAACAGCTTAACCTTCGCCCTCACTGCAATACCCTATTTTAATTAAGCAAGCCTTCCCTTCCAATCTTTCGATCTAGGTCGGGGTTAACTAAATTTATGGTCTCCTGCATGCATTCATTCGACCGGATAACAATTAAATTGCCTAATACAATTCCTATCGCAAGACTAATCTATATAAGTCAATTAAAAAGTCGCTACCACGGCTTCCCTAATCCTAACATACTACGGGATTTAGCTATGCATAATTAAATAGAGAACAAGAAATAAAGGAGAAGTAAACATTAAATAAAAGTAAAGAGAATAAGGGGAAAGAAGAATTACTGAATAAATGATCCGGAAAAACAAGGAGAGAATGTAACAATGTACTCGAACAGTAACCAAGCAAGGGAAAGAAATGGAGAGAATGCGAGAGAGAGTCTTTAAACTGACGTCCTAACTCCTATTTATAAGAAAATAGGAGTATAACTAAACCTAATGACGGAATTAAAGCAAAAAGCCCAACCCATCAGCGAAATCCACTCGATCGAGTGGATTAAAACCACTCGATCGAGCAAACTTGACTCAAAACCGTTCGATCGAGCAAGAAAAGCTCTCGATCGACTAAACACAATTAAGCAACTGGTCGATCGACTAGCTAAAGCACTCGATCGACTTATTTCATGACCTAAAACCACTCGATCGAGTAGTTAAGTGCTTGATCGAGTGGATCTTGACTCCAGCAGCTCATAATTCTCATTAGTTGACTTTGACTTGCCCTTTTAGCTCCCGAAACACCTTCACGCATCCCAAGACAGCAACATTTCCCGCTCCAAATCATCTCTTCCTCCAAATGCATGCTAAACGGACGGTAAATAGCTTGATTTCACTACTTTCGGATCCATACCTGCAAATAAGACATAATAACCCAAAGTAGCATATTCGGGGCATTTCGTAGCATAAAACTACGATAAAAGCATAGAAATACGTGCATAAAATAGGCTAAAAAGACTATACAAAATGCACGTATCAAATCTCCCCAAACCAAACCTTTACTCGTCCTCGAGTAAACTCAAAACTAAACTAATGGAACGGAAATGATAACTCAGAGCTAGCTACAAATGGCCACTTAAACCAATTTAATGCAAAGAAACTAACACTTATAGCAAACAGTCAAATGCAAACGAGTTATAAGATGTTTATAAAAGTAGCTGAACCGTCGACCTTGCAAGACCTTTGATAATGGACTCTCACGGGTCACTCTTCTCTCATGAAGCAAAGGGTAAGCATATATATGTAAGAGAGAAAGAAAAATAGTCGCTCACCTAGACTACGACCCACATAAACATGCATGCAACTAATATGATAGACAATTCTAGCTACCGTACACACATTCCAACCAAACGAGGTCCTGTCACAGCCGAGGGCTTACAAAAATATGGTAAAGTGAGGCAATGGGTAAGAAAAGGCAAAACATGTTATGGGAATGTGGAGGTATAGGTGATCAAGCTAGTACCTAAACAGAACCATATGAGACATATCCATTTCCAACTCAATTATGAAATTAAGCACAGTGCCCTTCATTTGGCACAAAATCTCACTAAACCAAACTGAACTAACTCCTCAAAAGATATAAATAAAGCATAGGAGCGAAACCGTCTAACAAACAACATCTTTTTTTTTTCTTTTTCTATATTTTTTTTCGATTTCTCTTTCGATTTCTCTTTCTTTTCGAATTCTTCTTTTTTTCCGAACTCCTTTTTCAACTTCTTTTTCACGTTTTTTTTTCATCATCCTCCTTTTCTTCATAAATTACCAACTCCAAATCAACAGATACAAGCCAAAATTTGATACAATGAAATATATACCGCAAAACATACACTAAACTAGCTTGACAAGGCAGGCTAAATTTGGATGTAGCTAAGGGTCAACTGGCAAATTTGGCTAATGTGGAGTTAAATGGGTAAAAATGGAAGAAAGGGAAATTGTAAGCACCTCCCTGCATGTGACACCAACCACTAACCCGAATGTATGTAGGCAAAAAGCAATTGAATTTCATATACGTGCAAATTAATGAACATGTTATGCAAGGAGTAACTACTCACAATCCTACATGACACTGGTCACAAATGACACCAGTTTATAAGGCTCTAGTTCCTCAGAATTTATAAGTAGGTTGCCAAAATTTCAGGTCAAGTCTATTCGTTCAGCTAAATTAAACATTAACTCGTAGATATGCAAAATGACAAAGCTAAAAGATAACAGTTCAATGCAAGGCTTAAGCAAAAAAAAGAACAGATATAGTGCAATTTCATCATTGAAATCGACCGTTCCGACTCAACCTATATGCTAAATTAAACGTGAAATTTTTTGAAATTTTCAACAATTTTTATTGAATTTTTTGAATTTTAACGAAAATAAACAACAATGCAAACATAAATTAAATGTGATAAATGAAATGCAATAAAAACAATATGCAGACACAGATATGGATGCATAACCTCCCCAAACCAAACCGTACAATGCCCCCATTGTACCAAAACATGGAAAGGAAATGCAAACTGAAGGGGAAAGAGAATAAATACAGAAAAACTCACAAAATGCGCGAATAAGGGGCCTCCCCAAACCGACCATGAACATGGGAGGTTGCTAAAGGTCCGTAAAACCGTCTCAGGAAGCTAATCCAAGTCAACACGTGAAAGGGCATCCAAAAACTACTCGATCGACTGGAACAGTGGTCGATCGAGTGGTTCTCTAATCTCCAGGTGGTCGATCGAGTACAATTGCCACTCGATCGAGTGAATTCATCAGCAAAAGTGCTCGATCGAGTAGAATGACTACTCGATCGAGTGATCCTCGGTGTAATTCCTGCAAAACGCAATAAAAACAGCCCGCAAACTAACAAAAACAAGCATACTGAGATAGTCTATGGTATAAAACCATTTATTACAGCTGAAAGTAAATAAAAATGCAAAATAAAATCGCCGGGTTGCCTCCCGGGTAGCGCTAGCTTCAGTCAGGTCCCAGCTCGACCTTCTTTTTCCTCGAGCCTCTATAATTAATCACAATCAAAACAGCTCAAAGCGCGCAGCAACCTGTCAAATAGCTGCGCATGTGCTACACAACAGCATAAGTAGCACCAAAGTGGAATCAAGAAATAGGAAATGAAATTAAACAACCGTTTGAGTCTAACAAATTTCCTATGTGAGCTCCTAAATTTATCCACAAAATAAAGGAGCGCGGGAGCAATTGTCAATATATAAGGGTCCCGATTCAGATTAGCAAACTTGAAATGATAAGGACGGTGAAAATTCGTTAAATTATGCGTCCACATATGAGAGGGTGTAGCATTAAAAGAAGGAACACAAATTAAACGAGGCAATATACTGTTAAAACAAACAATAATGAAATTATCGCTTACTACCTCGGGTTGGTCGCTCTCAACGACGGAATCACTGACAAAGGAATGGATTACCTCATCCGTGCTAGGAGCAATTACCGTCTCAGCTGCTTCTTCATCAACCTCCTCAGTGGAATCCATCCCGTAAATCGCAGCTTCAAGTGTATCCGACTCGGCTGTGAATAAGGGAGGTTCACCGTAACCTTCACCATCGTCAAACTCGTCATCCAATATGAACCCAAGTGACGAATTAAAGCTCCCAATGGCCAAATCAGTCGATTGAGAAAAATACTCACTCGATCGACCACTTTCCTCCCGCATCTCACTCGATCGAGTAACAAAATCACTCGATCGAGAACTATCCTCCTGCATGTCACTCGATCAAGAAGAGATATTACTCGATCGAGGACTTTCTTCCCAGTACGCTGATATCCTCGCATACACTGGGAAATACGATAGAAAGTCGTCATCCGAAATATAGAAATCATTTTCAGCATTGGGCAACGCGGGTTCTTCATGGGAAAAACCGCTCTTGGTCAAGTACACCTCTTCTGGTTGCCGATCATCCAACCCAGCTGTTAACCGAGCAATTTCAGACTACAACTCGGCAATTTCAGTGACTTGAGCACCCATATATCTATCATATTCTAGAATTAAGGATTTCAGCTCCGCGATTTCTTTTTTCTGTATATCACGAGGATCTTGTTGCGGTGGCCATTGATGGGGTGGATGTGGCGGCACAACTACAGCTGCATTGTGCTCAGCAGCACCACATCCCCAAGATTTCTTCCTTTCCCAACTAGCAGGTTTCTCAGCTTGGGCTTCAAACTGAGCAATTAGTCGGGAGACAGATGTCATCTTGGCAAGAGGGGTCGAAGGTACTCAAGCCTTCCCTTCGATAATCTCCCTCAGTAGCCTGTCTAATAAACCTGTAGGCCTATCAAAACAACACTAAAGAAAAAGATAAGAACAGCCTCAAGGTACTTAGTCTTCCCTTGAGGCGAAAGGACAAACAAAATAAAACAGATAAAAAGCGTCGCCTCCCCGGCAACGGCGCCAAAATTTGATACTGTCATTTTGTACCAAAAATAAATACCTAAGTTACTACTAACAGAAGTCAGCGGTAAGTAGGGTCGATCTCCACAGGGAGGCTAAGTTGCTAATTATCTGTTTAACTTAGTCTGTCAGGGTGTCACAGAAATGGGGGTTTTGAATTGATTGTGAACTAACTAAACTACTGAAACTAAAGGCAAGAGAAGGGAAATAAGGAAATTAAAAATAAGAGAAAGGAAGTATGCTAGGAGTCGGTCTACCGTGGCAGCTATCAGATCTTATACTATCGGGAATACTAAGGCGATTAGACTATTGATAAGAAGAGCTATGGTCGTCACCTTTCGGTCCTTAAACCGCCCCTAGAGCGTAAAATGACTTAACTTTCGCCCTCACTGCAATACCCTATTGTAATTAAGCAAGCCTTCCCTTCCAATCTTTCGATCTAGGTCGGGGTTAACTAAATTTATGGTCTCCTGCATGCATTCATTCGACCGGATAACAATTAAATTGCCTAATACAATTCCTATCGCAAGACTAATCTATATAAGTCAATTAAAACGTCGCTACCACGGCTTCCCTAATCCTAACATACTACGGGATTTAGCTATGCATAATTAAATAGAGAACAAGAAATAAAGGAGAAGTAAACATTAAATAAAAGTAAAGAGAATAAGGGGAAAGAAGAATTACTGAATAAATGATCCGGAAAAACAAGGAGAGAATGTAACAGTGTACTCGAACAGTAACCAAGCAAGGGAAAGAAATGGAGAGAATGCGAGAGAGAGTCTTTAAACTGACGTCCTAACTCCTATTTATAAGAAAATAGGAGTATAACTAAACCTAATGACGGAATTAAAGCAAAAAGCCCAACCCATCAAAAAATCCACTCGATCGAGTGGATTAAAACCACTCGATCGAGCAAACTTGACTCAAAACCGTTCGATCGAGCAAGAAAAGCTCTCGATCGACTAAACACAATTAAGCAACTGGTCGATCGACTAGCTAAAGCACTCGATCGACTTATTTCATGACCTAAAACCACTCGATCGAGTAGTTAAGTGCTTGATCGAGTGGATCTTGACTCCAGCAGCTCATAATTCTCATTAGTTGACTTTGACTTGTCCTTTTAGCTCCCGAAACACCTTCACGCATCCTAAGACAGCAACATTTCCCGCTCCAAATCATCTCTTCCTCCAAATGCATGCTAAACGGACGCTAAATAGCTTGATTTCACTACTTTCGGATCCATACCTGCAAATAAGACATAATAACCCAAAGTAGCATATTCGGGGCATTTCGTAGCATAAAACTACGATAAAAGCATAGAAATACGTGCATAAAATAGGCTAAAAAGACTATACAAAATGCACGTATCAATATGCATAGCCATTCCGAAATTGGGTTATGTTTTCGGGTTTTGGATCTGGAGTGGAACCAATAGGTTGCAGTAATCCTTCTGAAAAAAGTATCCTCAGAGCGGTGCCATATGTTATTCCCAGATCTGTGAATACCCTTTGATGTTTTCCCCTGATTCCAACATTGGTGTTTTTTGGGATGTTTTTGTGAGTTTTGTTTTTGTCAATCCTAGGCGGAAGCAGGATTTGGTTGTTGTCAATGGGAAGTTTTGGGGACGTTTCTTGATATTTTGAAGGGTATGTTGGCGAGGCAATTTCATGTTTTTTGTTGGTGGTTTTTTGGGTGTGGGAACCATCAGACGGTTCCTCACTTTCAACATTTGTTTGTTGGGGAATCAGGTGTTGGTATGCTCCTTGGTGGTCAGGTTCATTTTCGGCATTACCGATCTTTTTCCCCAAATTAGCTACTTGAGTGTTCAAATCATCGATAGCAACTCGCAGCTTTGAGAATATGGTGTTGATGGAGACGGAGATCATGGGTATATCGCTTTGTAGTCCATCTTCAATAATTGCACAAATTTTCTCATCGTCGGGAGGGATGAGATGGGAGCAATCAAAGGAAAGTTTATGACTGTGTCCAATAGAGTTTTCTGAAGGGTTGTTTTTGTTGTTGGCAAGTAGTCGGCTTTCAAGAAGCTTAACCCTTTGCTCAATATCAGAAGAGGGAAAATTCCCGGTTACCATTTTTTCCTCAACTTCGGAGAGACGAGTGCTCAAGTTTTCCACGGTAGCTAGGAGTCGAAGGACCATGTTGTTGGTTTCGGCATAAGTCATTGCGGATGAAGGTTGATCAGCTTCTTGAGTTTCTCGTTGGCAATTGATGGCACCCAAGGGATTCCTATTTGTCATAACGATAGGCGTTATAACTTGTCTTGGCAAGAGATTGCACAAACAAAGGCAAGTACGACACATATGCACAAAAGGCTGTTTTGCTGTGAAGACGCGACAGTGTGACTAGGTTTAAGTTCATAAACATCGTGAAGGCCCTCTTGTGTTTGAACTCTTGGTGCACGATTTTGAACTTAGACTCGAGCGTCAACTTTGGCATAATAATGCCTAGACAGACGACTTCTGACTCAGTTTGCATGTATGTTGCTGGCATGACGCCGTTGAACGAGACGTGTACATAAACTTGACCTTTGACCCGTAATGTAGGGTAAATGCGGGTATAATACCCGAGAGGTTTTGACTCTGCTAACGCCATTGAAGATGTCTCGACAATTAGGCGACACGACCTAGACCAGAAGGTAGGTACTAACTTCGGCGGAGATTCGAGGTTATCTAGACGACTTGACTTGAAATCGACTAGACTCTAATCGACTCGAGGCTGAATCAGAAAGGTAGACTGAAGTTTTCGAAAATAGAAATTTTCAAAAAGATTCATTTGTCGTTTTATGGACGGCTTCCGAAGAGTAGGGATCTTCAAAAGGTCGGCCAGTTGAAAGGGATGTCTTAGGTTTGTTTTCAAAAGACGATTTGAGTTTGAGTCGGCTCGGAAAACGATGTACTATTTCCAGAGACGGTTTTCGAAATTCCGAATCACGGATTTGAAAATCGAGAATTGAAGAATTTAGAATCGTCATCACAATGGCCATGAAAACGGTTAAATTTGTTTTCAAAGGATTTAAAATTGGGTTAAAAATTCGAAAACGGTTAATTTTTTTTTCAAAGATTGAGTTTTGATTTGAAATTTGAAAACGGTTAAATTTGTTTTCAAATGGTTTGAATTGGATTTGAAATTTGAAAACGGTTAAATTTGTTTTCAAAGATTAAAAATTGATTTGAAATTTGAAAACGGTTAAATTTGTTTTCAAAGATTTGATTTTTGAATTGAAATTTGAAAACGGTCAAATTTGTTTTCAAAAATTGATTTTGAATTGAAATTTGAAAACAGTTAAATTTGTTTTCCAAGATTTGATTTTTGAATTGAAATTTGAAAATGGTTAAATATGTTTTCAATGATATTATTTTTGAATTGAAATTTGAAAACGGTTAAATTTGTTTTCAAAGATTTGATTTTGAATTAAAATTTGAAAACGGTTAAATTTGTTTTCAAATAGTTTGAAATTGGATTTGAAATTTGAAAACGGTTAAATTTGTTTTCAAAGATTTGATTTTGAAAATTGTGAGGATTTAATTCGTCATTACGACGAGTTATAAAACCGTTTTAACCTTTGAAAGGCGGTATGCAAATCGAAAAGTGTGAGAATTGAAATCGTCATTATGAAGGCTTAGAAAAACCAATTTTTTGATTTAGAAAACGAGATTTGAAATTTGGAAAGTTGCATGGGTTGAAATCGTCATTACGACGGTTTGAAAAACGTTTTTGTTTGAAAATTGATTTTGAATTTTGAAAATTCGAGGGTAGAAGTCGTCATTAAGACGGCGTAAAAGGGCGCTTTGAGAAATGCAACGATCGGCGAGAGACCGAGGTTTGAAACGGCCATTACGACGACGTAAAAGAGTATTTTGAAATTGTTTGTGAAAACCAAGGTTTGAAATCGTCATTACAACGGTATGAAAAGGTGCTTTTGAAATGGTTATAAAAACCGGATTTTGAAATGGCCATTATAACGGCATAAAAGGTGTATTGAAATGGTTGTAAAAACCGGGGTTGAAAATCGTCATTACGACGGCCTAAAAAGGCGTGTTTTTTGAAATGGTTGTAGAAAACCGGGTTTGAAAATCGTCATTACGACAGCCTAAAAAGGTTTGCAACGGTCGGCGTAAGACCGAGGTTTGAAACGGTTGTGAAAAACCGGGTTTAAAAATCGTCATTACGACGGCCTAAAAAGGCGTGCAACGGTCGGCGAAAGACTGAGTTTTGAAATGACGATTATAACGGCGCAAAAAGGTGTTTTTGAAAGTTTTAAAAATGACACGGAAGGACTTATGATCACATACCACATAAGCACTCACAGTTCATTATATTATGCATAATGCTGACACGGGTTTTGGCTTAAAAGGGTGTGTTACACACCAAGCGATCAAACCCCGATTTGCGAGAGGGATACCAATCCAAACAAAATGTGTAAGGAGGGTGCCCTAGCCTCGTGCTTGAAAGTGATGAAAGCTCTTTGACGAAACAGAAATGTGTAATGTCAACGGTATGCTTGACTCAATCGGGATTCGAAACGCGTGGATGAGAAAACTCACACCGACGGGACGAGCTAATTGGTCGATAAAGGTTAGGTTATGGGCCCAGACAAGGAACCCGGCTTATGACCGTAATATCAATTAATGCACTTTAACCACGAACTCGTTCGAGTTTCACCTCTAAGGATCACAAAGACACAAGTGTCCTAGTTTTCCCCAGCGGAGTCGCCAAATCTTTGGACATGGCCCACAGGCCGGTCTGTGGATTCGGCCCACCTACCGATCTACGGTCACGGGCCATCTGCACGCCAAGCCAATCTGTGAACATGCAGCGGTCTTTTGAAGGCCACGCTCGGCGGCGTAAAAATGCTTTTGACCGGATCGTTTTAGATCGGTCGGTTTCGTCTCGGTAAAAGTCTCGAAGAGATGTTCGGAGTCGCCACTAAGCATTTGTAGGATGCTTGGAACCCGTTCGAATCCACTTTATACCTCGGTCAAACGAAGCACAAAGCAGTGTTTGACATAGGTACTAAAGATAAGGACTCGTCCCCCTTTTAGCATTCTATGCATAAAATGACTCTCGTACGCCCTGGATAAGGCCATCCACTATCCAAAGGTTCTGAGTAACGGGTGAGGGTAAGTATTAAGAAGCCCTTTAATCGGACACCCAATCCCGCCTGCGTTAGCAGCCTCTCTTGATCGATCGTGGTTGTTTAAGTGCAAGAGTTGATAAAAGGGTGTAAATGCATGAATGCACATCCTAAAGTGTTAACCTAACATGTGAGCTTTCTAAGTCGGTTTGTTAATCCACGTATCAAGCATAAGATGTCAAGTTGGATTTATGGATGATTTGCATGTGAGAACGGAAATTACACATCCATTTACCAAATTCGGGTTATGATGCTTAACACGATCCATTTATTGAAAAAGGGTGTCAAATGACAAAGTGTAAAAAACGTAAACTTGTCAATCTAATCCATCACGTATTCGGATAAACCGTAATCGGGATCGTCCTAGACAAGTACCAAAATGGGACAGAACAGTGCCAGGCAGCCCTATTAAGGCGCGAGCCTATTGGCGAGATAAAGGGCTCTGCCCAGGTTTTAAAACATGAAAGCAGGCGACCTCTTGGGGCGCAAGCCATGAGTTGACCCAGGGGCGTCTTCTAGTTGTTAAAAAGGTTATGAAAAACCGTATTTTGTAATGAATGATTTGCAAGTATTGTTTGCATGCCTCGGAATAATTACTATTATGTTAGTAATACTCGTTGTCGGATTTGCAAGTTTGAAAAGCATAATAAAATGTGTAAAATGAAAATGTTTGATTTGAACTAATTATGTTAAGTTCAATTATTTGTAATTAGTCGATATTTGTCACCGTACTCGGATTAAACCGACATGGTATAAAGAACCAACGATGATTATGAATTATGACTAATATATTTGCAAATGTAAACAAATAAGAAAAATGGTAAATAAAATAAAAGGGTGTTAAAATACCCATTAAAATGTAATTAACCAATAATATCATCGAGTCAGGGAATAAACCATCATGGTATAAGGAACCAAGGATGATTTTTGTAATGGTCAAAATATGTTTATCATAAAAATGAATTAAAATGGTAAATAAAAGAAAAGGATTTCCTTTAAAATGTAATTAACCAATTAATATCACCGAGTCACGGATTAAAACGTCGTGGTATGTACAATCAAGGGTGATTATAATTTATGATTAAAAAGTTTGTCATAAAAATGAATTAAAATGGTAAAAACCGTAAAAGCAAAGAAGTAAAAATAAAAGAAAGTGTTGGAGGAAAGACGAACTCAAACACATTTGAGTCCGACCTGGACACCCACAAGAGGCGCGAGCTTCCCTGCATAGCAAGGAGCTTCTGTCTCAGACCAAAACTCGGTTTTGGCTCGTCTAACCTATATTTGAATCGTGTTATGCATTGTTCATGCTCATAAACTCGTAAAAACAGTAGAGACATGAAATAAAGGAGTTGTTTACACCCTCAAACTTACGTGTATTGATGTTCGCAAGGTAGACGACTTTAGAGACGGTTTTCTTGTAGCGACTACTCACGATCAAAGAAGTTTAAAAGAGTGCCTTAAAAAAGGATTTTGTTTTGAAAATATGTTAATTAAAACATGTTGATTGATGAATTGAGTTGTTCAAATGGGTCGGTCGAATGCACGGCGATGGTACCAAACAATATGTGTAAGGCTTGTGTTTACGATCGGTAGGTCGTAAACACGTGTCGATTTTATGACTTGGGAAGTCGAGTCTAGAAGTTTAAGAGAGAGGTGAGGGCACGAACACTCGCGTGAAGATTATGGTGTGTGAAGAGTAGTATTTATAGAGAAATGTGGGGTGGTAGGTCGGTTTTGTTTGCTTAGAGGCTAAGCAGACACCTGCTTTAGGCGCGGGCTACCTCGTGATGGAAAGGGGTGTATTGTCCCTTTCAATTTGGGCGTGGCCTGTTCTCCATCCATTATTGATTTGTGGTAATCAAATAGGATGTCGTGTAACAATATGGGCATCTAATAAGATGATTTTGGTGTTACTTGAGGTAGGTGTTTTGTGTGCTTGACTCGGGTTTGATCCGTGTGAGTCGGGATATGAATTTCGAGTCGAATTTTGGCCCGGTGTCGGTTTTGACTCTAATTAGGGTCATTTTAATGGAAATGACATGATAAAGACATTTATGGCATTATTTTTGTCATTCGAGATTTGGGTTGACTCAGGTTGACTCGAGTTGCGGGTTTCTGAGTCGGTTTTGGGTCCGAATACGGTTTTAACTCTAAATAGTGTTATTTTAATGCAAATGAAGTTAGAAAATCATTTATGAAATAATTTTTCATATCCTAGTAGTGCATTAAACCGTCTCATGTATAGCCAATCCACGTACTCATATCAAAAACACGTTATAGTCTGATCATCATCGGGTGGTTTTTGGAAGGTGCAGATACTGGGTATCTACAGGGGCTCAGGTCTAGGTATAGCACATGGTTCCCACTCGGCCAAGTGGTCGACAACGGGGAGATGGGCAGGGTCAGGAAGTACCATCCACATAGATCCCCTCACCCTCCAGGCATAAGTCCCGTCATACATCTTCCTCAACCATCTGTTCTGACGCCAATACTGAGCGTCCATGGTAGGAACGGTCTCCACATACTCATCCCCCTATGGAGGTGGGGCCTCAAAATTAGTCAGACGCTAAGCTAGGCGGGTCACTAGGGCCCCGCAAGCAATATGTCGTGTCTCAGACTGTGCCATGCGCTCCAGACTAGAGCACACTATCCCCGGAGCACTATAATAGAACGGCTTCCTACGGTGAAGGTTAAGGTAAGACATAAGCAACATGACCTCATGATAATTAAGCTTGCTCACATCATCTCTCGCATACAAAAAACAAGTCATCATCCTCAGGAACATACGAAGGAAAACATGCTGCACATCATTAATCAGCATAGCACTGGCACTAGGGGTAGGTCGGCAAGTCAAGAAAGGAAGGTAGAGAGGGGCACCACTGTTCTTGGCCACATCACTAAGGTATCCCGTCCCCTCCTCCTCCAAACCCAGATGGCCCGCAAACTCATCCAAAGTCAGCTCGTGATCCTCATTCATGAGGCAGAAGGAGACGGTCTTCCCCTTCTCATCATACTCGTACGAGCTCAAGAATTCTAAGGTCAGGTGGGGGTAGGACTTCTTTCTTAAATGGTATAACCCCTCCATTCCCAAAATATGAAATATATGAATTATGTCTCCCTTAATCGCCAAGGTCTCTAAACTCTCGGGGTTCACACACCGAGTAGGTCGGAAAGGACGCTTCATCAAGGCTACAAAGGCCTTGCGCTGCTTGAAATCAGAGAAAACTACCGATGGATATGCCTCCACCGGTTGAACCACGGGCTCATGGCTAGACTGACCCATTTCAAGTTGAATATTTGGACGGGTCCTCTTGCTTGTTAGACCTCTGGTTTTCACCATACTGCAAAGAGACAAGCTTTAACAAGGGAATTGACACACTAACAATGTTGCAAAAGATAGACTGTTTTTCAATTGTATACAATTTTAAGATGAACTTTTAAGACAAATTTTCTCATCAAAACACCAAATACTTTACTTAAAACATCATTACTGACATCCAAAAGCTTGAAACCGAATGATAATCAAACAAAAGATGAGGTATATCGATTTTAGAAAACCCTAAAATTCAAAAAAATCTAATTTAAACCCTGAAATTGCTCTTGCGACGGTATAGTCGAGGTTTATATACAATTAAATCCAAGGAATAACAAGAAGGAGACTTAATTTCAGTTACTCATGATGGAATTTCGAAAAATTGACAAAATTATACCATAACTTTGAAAACAAAAGAAGAAATTGATTTAAAACCTTACCTTGAATTGATTTGTGGCAAGTAAGAACAACTTGACCACCAACAATTTACCCAAAGAGCTTGAAGAAGGAGAAGTATGGAGTTTTAGAGAGAAGAAGAAGAAGAGATGGGAGGCGGAAATAAGAAAAGAAGGGATGAAAATAGGGTTTTTATATAACCCGGATGAGTCCCGATATAAAGCGATACTCGGTCGAGTCTTTGGGTATACTCGGCCGAGTGTCGACTACTCGGTCGAGTATTCTATATACTCGGTCGAGTTTTCAAGAGCAGTAGCGATTTTGATTTTCCACAAACTGAGCACTCGGTCGAGCACATTCATACTCGGCCGAGTGTGGTCTACTCGGTCGAGTACGAATTTCTATTCGGTCGAGTGTCTAAGAGCTGAGATGGAATCTAAATTTTAATGTTCCTGCAAAATAAATATCATAGTTCGGAGTTCCGTGCAAACGGCTCGTCACTGTTAGAGCTCACTTCTATCACATAAACACACATCAACACGAATTTTTGCACATCCCTTACTAATTCGATCGTCATTTCTACTTACATTCCCTACTTTGCTATAAGAACAACTTACATGTCACCCATAAGCATATGTAACAATTAACTACTGCACAAGCAAAGTTTAACTCATTTATCACATTATTACACATTCCACCGGTCACATTGTACTCACCTTAAATTAAACGTTTACAAGACAACAATCATCACATAACGCAACCATTGACAAACAATTATTTGACTTACCCCTGGTCACACATTTCAGGCAACCCTTTAACCGATTCTAGGCTTTTCCACGCACATTGATAAGCATTATTCTAACCACAGATGCATACAACAACCATCATTAAGCAACGACTCTTACTAGCTACCCTTTTTCCCGTGTCTGGCTTAAGCACGACGGGGCCATGATTTTGAAATGAGGGCGCCTACTCACCCAAAATCTAGCATCGGCTGGGGCTCCCAACGTACATTCACCAGGTTCATTTTTGTTGACACCCTACATTCATTAGATTCATTGGTTCAGGTTTCCAAAATCGTCGGCTCTGATACCACTTTGTAACACCCCCGCACACCAGGACACCATACCAAGGACCATCCTCGTGTATGAAGGTGTTACCATCTCGGTCACCCGAGGTAGTAGATCAAATAGACAATAAAAGAACATTTATAATTAATTACTTTAACACTTTACAACCACGGTACAAAACTGAATAAAAGTAATAACTATGACAACTAAAGAACTCATGCGTCTGACACCTATGCCGGTAGCGTGGTGACTCGATTCCCTCTATGCCCAATAGCAATAACCAACTGTACCTGCTAAGCCAACTGCTCACCATCCCCGAATGGATCACCACAGTTTTGAAAACATAACACGGGCTCAGTTACTGAGCAATTAAGATAAGACAAGTACGATAAATAACCAGGTGATCATCCACCAACCCCGGTCTCCCGATCTCACACAGTAATCGACTACACACCGAGGTGTGTAGCCCTGCTAGACTACTAATCGCAACAGGTAATCCACACCGCCAGTGGGGGATCGCAGCCCATCCCCACCAAGTCCAGCTCCTCAACGAGCGACTAACAATCCCTGTTCCTTAATGTACACATCCCCTCCCGTGACGGGTTCCACGGAGGGCGAACTAGGGTGTGTAGCCACTCCCGCAAGTGACTCCACCACAATCACACACACCACAACAACACAGCTGTCACAACACCACAACCGTGATAAAACAACCGCATCACCACCGTCACCACAACACTCATACTCCAATGATCAGCAGATAACAATAATTACAGACAAACACAGTCTTAAATCAATTAACAGTAACCGAGTAGGAAAACCCTACCTCGTCGCAAGCCATGAAAAGCATCCACACACAGCCAAGCAATACTCCAATATGCATCCTACAACGATAGCCATCCCTATTATACAACTATCCTCAATAACCTACTAGAAGACACAAGGTAGAGACTTACCTAATGATGAGGATCAACGATGACACGGACGACAACCACGCACGCAACCTTCCTAAGCAAATCCCATCTTTCCCATGGTGGAGATGTAGGCTATATATATATATATATATATATATATATATATTAGAGTGTATGGAGGTAGGGGTGATAGGAGAGAGGGGCACGTTAGGGTTAGAGAAAGAGGAACTGTCGAGAAAATGAGAAAATGAAATGAATCTCGCGAACTTGCATTTTATATTAATATGTCAACAGCAGCCATACTCGGTCAAGTATAGGCGATACTCGACCGAGTAGCCTCTGCTAGGTCGAGTAATCAATCCTATAAGGTTAATGTTCCAAACTTAGTCTCTCACCCATTCCTCCCTAAGGTCTTTCTTGGTCAACAGGGTCGGTCAACAAAGTCCTAAAATATCCTGAGTATTACAGTCAGCTCCCACGAGCCCAGGTCTTCTCGTGGGGATCCTTTTCCTGTGTTATTCCTTCTTCCTTTCCTTGTTAATTGTTGTGGGTTGCACTACAAAGGCTTGACTAGCCTAGGCATGTGTCATCCCCACACTTGATCAAACACTATACATTAAAACACATTAGAATCCCTCCCTCACTTGCTCTCTTGTCAAAAATATTATAACAAAGCATGAAAATGCAATGCAAAAATGCAATAAAGGAAATGAAATGCTAGTTAGGGGGGTTAGAATATTTACAAATGGTTGTTTAGGGAGGATTCCACCAAACTCTCATTTCTTTGGTGAGATGTTAAGGGAGCAAAGCCAATGTGTTGTTGATGTTGCTCAACACCTTGTAAAAATAGTCGAAGGCTTGCTCATTTTGATGATAAAGATCTTGCATAGATCTATGCACATTATTTTCTTCATTGTTGTAGTTATCCAAGTCAAAGTGATGACGAGGATCTACAATGCCTTGGTCCAAGTTCATAGTATTTCCAATATAAGGATTGACCAATCCTTCAAGTTCATCGTCCCATAGATCACAAACTTTGCTTGCTTGTTCCCCAATGTTGTCATGAGTTGTCAAGAACAACTCTCCTTCCTTGTTATCATGTCCAATGAAGCCTTGTTCATTACTTGTCATGATGAGTGAGATATTCAAGCTCTCATTGTTGTTGAAAATTCCATGTTCTCCAGATAGGGCTACTTGAATGTCACCCACTTTCTTCTTCCATATGGATGATGTTTCTTTACCCATGGCTTGATCTTTGCATAGAGATTCTAACTTCTTCCTATCACTTTCTCGGCTATAGTGATCGACCATGAAGCATGGCTCATGTAATCGGGGAGCTCTCATGGTTTTGTCAAGATTGAAAGTAATTGTCTCATCCCCTACTTCAAGTGTGAGCTCTCCATGTTTCACATCGATTACCGCTCCGGCGGTATACAAGAAAGGTCTTACTAAGATGATAGGGATGTTAGAATCCTCCTCCATGTCTTCAATGACAAAGTCTACCGGGATGAAGAATTTGCCAATTCTCACAGGCACATCCTCCCATACCCCTAAAGGTGTTTTTGTCGATCGATCCGCCATTTGAAGAGTAAAGTTGGTGCATTTGAGCTCTCCCATTCCAAGCCTCTTACATACCGAGTATGGCATGACACTTACACTTGCCCCAAGATCACACAACGCCTTGTTGATTGTAGTGTCGCTAATGATACATGGGATAGAAAAACTTCCCGGATCTTTGAGCTTTGGAGGGGAACTTCCTTGAAGGATAGAACTACTCACTTTGGTAAAGGCAATAGTCTCCAACTTTCGGATGGACTTCTTCTTGGTAAGAATGTCATTCATGTACTTTGCATAAGCCGGAATATGATTGATCAATTCCGTGAATGGGATTGAGACTTCTAAGTTCTTCACAATTTCCATGAACTTTCCAAGTTGCTCATCAAGCTTAGGCTTAGCTTGGCGACTTGGGAATGGAAGTCTAATCACAATAGGCTCCTTGTCAGAATTCTTAGCCTTTTCTTCATTTCTCTTCTTTGAAAGTTCATTGGTGGTAGACTCTACTTCCTTAGAGTTCTCCACAACTCTTTGCTTTCTACTAGCATCCACAATATCTTCATCAATTGGCCTCTTCGGCCCCTCATATCTTGTACCGCTCCTCAAATGGATGGCACTAACCATTTTATGCCTTGGGGGGGGGGTTACCTTGAGGAGGTAATTGCCCCTTTTGTCTGTGGGAGTTAGAAGATGCTAGTTGAGTTATTTGAGTCTCTAACATTTTGGTGTGGGCAAGTATGTTGTTGATGGTGGTTTCTTTGGCTTGGCTATCTTTTTGCATTTGGGTGAAGAATTCTTGTTGGTTCTTTTGCATTTGGAGGGCCGCTTTTTTAACATCAAAGCATTGGTCATTGGATTGGTTATAGGAAGGTTGATTTTGATATCCTTGGCTTTAGTTAAAAAAGGGTCTTTGAGATTTATTTCTCATTGGAGGTGGGGTGTATGTTGGTTGAGGATTTTAAACATTTTGGCTTTTGTATGAAAGATTTGGATGAAATTTGGTATTCTCATTATAGTAGTTGGAAAAAGGGGTGCCATTCTTATATGCTTGGAAAACATTTACTTGTTCATTTGTTCCCCTACACTCGTTTTGATCATGTCCCAAGGTTCCACAGCTTTCACATATTCCATTTGGGATTGAGGATGATGCTATCATAACATTGACATGTCGTTTGGGTGATTTCGAAGCCTCTTCAAGCTTAGCCATGGCCTTCTCAAACTTCAAGTTGATGGTATCGATATGAGCACTTAGTTGAGCACCCAATTGAGAGACGGAATCTACCTCATGCTTTCCTCCTCTAGTGGCCTTTCGAGGCCTACTATATTGGGAATTATGAACCGTCATCTCTTCGATTTTGCCCCATGTTTAGTTTTCATCAACTTCGGTAAACCTCCCATTGGATCCCATATTAAGCACATTGCGTGAGTCTTCATATAAGCCATTTCAAAATTGTTCAACAATGAACCACTCACTAAGTCCATGGTGTGGACAAGAGCGACAAGTGTCCTTAAATCTCTCTCATGTTTCATATAATGATTCTTCATCCCTTTGCTTGAACCCGGTGATTTGGGCTCTCAACATGTTAGTCTTCTCCGGAGGATATAATTTCTTGTAAAAGGCAAGTGCTAACTTCTTCCATGAATCAATACCAAGGGTAGCCTTGTCTAGGCTCTTCAACCATTGCTTTGCAGTTCCGATCAAGGAAAAAGGAAACAACACCCACCGAATTTGGTCTTGAGTAACTCCGGTTTGAGAAATTGCATCACAATAGTCACAAAAAGTCTCCATATGTAAATGAGGATCCTCACTAGGCATCCCTCCAAAGTGACTTCTCTCAACTAATTGTATGAATGCGGATTTCGCAATGAAATTATTGGTTAAATGCGGTGGTGTAGGAGTACCGTTTGGTAGGTTCTCCTCGGTTGGTACGGAATGAGATGAGAATTTAGGCATTATTGGTTGATTTTGTAGTTGGTTTGGAATTGGGTTATCCTCTCCTTCTCTTGCAAAAGGGTTGACAAACTCAATGTTATTTGGTTGAATGTCTACAACCTCTCCAATACCCAAAACTCTTGAACTACCTCTAGCAACTCTTCTATTGTTGGTTAAGATCCTTTCAATCTCAAGATCAATAGGTAATGGATTACCTTGGGATCTCCTAGTCATGCAAAATATCAAACAACTAGAAAACAATTAGAAGAACCTTGAGGAGATGAGTTCCCCAAGGTAAAGAAAGACACAACTAAAAACAAATAACGAAAATCAAATCAATTGAACACCGTCCCCGGCAACGGCGCCATTTTTGGTGTTAAGTTATTGCTCGTCGTTAATGCTATCAACCAAAACAATATTTCTAACTCTACAAACTACTCTTTAGTGGAGTGGTAAGTAAAGGTCAGATCCCAAGGGACGGGTATTGATTTAGGATTTCAATTGCAAGTAGTTTATGTCTTAGAGTTTCACAAATTTGGGTTGAGATGAGATGTAATCTAAACTATTCAACAAGATGAATGTAAATTAAGAAAACGAAGTAAAGTAATTAAAGGGGTTTTTTAAACAATTGATTAAGGGCAAGGGTGTCATGGGTTCATAAGGGAATCATGGAAATAGATCATACAAACATGTTCTCAAATATATGCAAGCAACTTATTGTTGTGATGGAATCGAGTTAGTGTATATCTTACAATTCCTAGGAAGATTTAGGTCCCGGAGCCGAGTCGATCAAGACTTTACAACACCTACAAGTCGATTTAGTCTCTTCCTATTCAACTCTATGCATGGTCTAACAAGGCTTGAGTTGGTTTGTATCTTACAAGCCTCATTGAAAAGATAAGAGATGGGTATAAAATGTAAGGTTTCATAGTCTAGCATTTCATCAAACATAATATGTGCATAAGTTGAAATCACCACAAGCAAGTATTCAATTATGAAAGCATATTAATTTTAGCATAGATTTAATCCCCTGATTGATTCCCCTAATTCCTCATTAACCCTAGCTTAAGAGACTACTCACTCATGATCAAGTTTAACATGCTAATAAGGTTGTCAATCATACTAACAAAGCAAAACATGATGAACAAGTGATGTAATTAACAATAATTAAGCAAAGGTAAAAGGGATTATACCTACTTGAGATGATCCAAATAATAAAGCAAATAATAATAGAAGTAAACTTGATGATTCATGGAAGGTTGTCAATCCTCCAATAAACCCCAAATAATCTTCTAATTACCCAACTAAAACTATGAACAATTGAGAGATTAGGAAAAATTAAGATGTTATTAATATTGAAATGTGTATTACAACTTGAATTAAGACTAAATTAAGAGAAATTAATACTTGATTAAGAGATGATTATTAGATGATGCTAATCTAGGTAGTACAATAGGGTATTTATACTAAAATTATGTACAAGGATTAGGGTTACTAAGGGCTTAAATGACGATTAAGACCCTAGAGAAGTTGACAATTTGCAAGTCCCATAGGGACACGAGCGAGCTGGGTTGCAAGACCCTCAAGGCCACGAGCGAGCTGGCTGAAGAATGCCTGGGTCCTGTGAGAATATCCGCTCGAGCCGAGCCTTGGGACGCGCGGATCCTGGCTTGAGACGCCCGTGCTGAGCTCGGGACGCCCGGATTCTGGGACACGGTTTTTTCTCTTATTCTTGACTGCCTAACAATCCGTGGGGACTGCCTTAGGGTCTTGGGGATCTTCATCATTGCCCAATTCACTTGTTTTATTTGCTTAAGCCTTTAGTTTTGGTCTCCTCTTCGATACTTGGTCATTAGATGCAATCCATTTAGCTTCATTTTGCTCCATAAATGCAAGACTAGCAATCCTCTCCTACCAAGGACACAAAACCTCAAAGAATATGCAAAATGGGGAACTAAAGATAAGAAATGACCCTAATAGTCGCTAGAAAGCATGAGAACGAGGTTAATTCGAGGACTAAATATGCACAAATATGAGTCACATCAAATTAAGACACTTTAAGACACACCCAAAGATTTAACACAAGATTTGGACCCATAAACAAGCAATTAAGTCATCCAATTCACACAGCTTCACCCAATTGATATTATTTGTAATAACCAAACCCATTGTTATACAAACACTAATAAAATACCATCTAATATCAACAATCCAACAGGTAGAAACTTTACTAGTTAAAGACTAAAACCAAACATATAATTTGTAACACCCCGTAATTTTGAATCTCTTTTATAAATTCTTCTTATTTTAACTCGTATTTTGTTAGATTTTAAAACTACTAGACCCCCTTTCGCAGGATGGACAAAATTTCACATTTTTATTTTTCTAAACCAATACCTTTTTAACCCTTCTTAGTTCTCTCTAAAAATCATATTTATTTTAGTTTGTTTTACTAGCATTTTAAAAAAAAAAATTGTCCCAACTTAAAACGGACATAACTCTTTTGTTAATCATTATTTGATTCCGTCTTAAATATTTAAAATTTTCATTTACTTGACCTCGTTTGACTTTGTAATATATACCCGTCTTTTTCTCGAAAAGTAAAATAACATATTATGTGTTATTAACATATCTATAACGCGATTATTGTCAACGCGTGACCAGACCAAGTTATTTAAGTAGTTGAGTCTCACTTCCGTCAGTTACACCATTAATATTATGAAAATTTTTTCGGTTTGAAATATTTTCTGTCTTAAAAATAAAATTATCGTATTAAAAAAATCTCAAAACTTATCTTATAAATTAAAATCGAGTCAGTTATAAGACAAATGGTAAATTAGAATAATTGGGCCAAATGGACACTTACGTGCCCATCTCCTCATCCTTCATGGACACCTAAACCAACATTCATAATATGAGGACACCTCAAATGTCCATCATCCCTTCACTTTACACGGAGTTAAAGACTTTAAATATTTCTTTTTATTCTCCTCTTCCCTTTTCCAAAACATAAAAACCAAATAGATGTAAACCATTCTTTCGCTTTGATTTCCAACAAAACAAAACAAGGAAAATGAAAGAAGGCTCACATAATTTTGTTTAAACGAGATGTATCAAGCCTTAAATTTTCCACTGAATTGCTCCTTTTTGCCAACATCAATCTTGCTTTCATCACTTCACAATTTATTAGAGGTATGGGTATTAATTTTTAATTTAAAATTATTTTTTTCTTTAGATTTTTCTATTTTAAGTTCCATTTAAAATGACATGCATGTCAATTACTAGATAGATCTCGGCTTTAAAAACGATTTTACATTAAAAACTACTTAAAAACGTTTTTTAGTTTAAATATCACTTAAAAACTAAATTATTTGGGTTCAGGGGCGGCCCGTAACGTTTGGTGGCCCTGTTCAAAATGTAAGACGGAGGCCCCAAGAGGCGAAGACTTATAAAATATAATACAAAAAATTCATATTTTATAATAAAACCAATATAAAATTATTGTTTTTTGGCAAAACATTAAATATAAAATGCAGTACTTTGTCATAAGTTACAAAAATAGACAATAAAATAATATTCGACGACATTATTAATCCCGCTTGAATATTGGCCTCCTTGCGTTCTGAGAAGCAAACACATTAACTATATCTTTATATTCCAATTGCTCTAAAATATCATTCTCGATCGCTATCAACGCCAAACCATTGAGCCTTTCTTGTGACATTGTAGTTCGCAAATAAGATTTCAACAATTTGAGTTTCGAAAAACTTCTTTCCACACTTGCAACAGTTACTGGAATAGTAAGCATGACTCTATATGAAATAATCACATTAGGAAAACAACTAAAATTCTTCATGTAGTTTAACACCTCAACCAGTTCCAATTTCTCCTTCGGCAAGATCTCCCTCAAAAACTTTAACTCCATGTATAAATCATTTGCATTAATATTAGCTTGTTCATCTTTCTTAAGGGCATCTTCGAGACCATTGCAACATAATTTTAAGCGCTTGTCTTCCTTGGAGAGAAGTCTTAAATAAGAAGCCAAAGATATTTTCAAACTCTTGATATTTTTCAAACCTCCATTTTAATGATGCAATAGCTTGATCAACAATGAATAAAAAATAATTAACCCTGAATGATTCCTCAGCACATTGATTATTAACCACCGATGGGTCATCTTGATTTTCATCAAATTGCCTCTTTCTTCGAATTACTCGTCTTTGAGGAAATACGGGGTTGATATTTATTTCAAGAGCAATCTTTTTAGCTTTTTCAATAGTGTTCTCAATACCAGTTTCTCTGAATTCCTCAAAGAAAGTAACTAAACCCTTCATCTCTTTAATTGCAACATCTATAAACATATCCTTCAATTGCAAACTCTTGCTCACTAAATTAACATGGTACAACATTTCATACCAAATGATTATTGCCACTAAAAACTCAAAATCACCAAGTTCATTCTACGCAAGAGATTTTGCTTCACTCCTTATTTTGGAATCATTATCTTTTTCAGCTACATCAAGCAAAGCTTCTCGTAGGTCTCCTATTTGGAATCTTATAGCCTTTATACTTTCAATACGACTCTCCCAACGAGTGACTGATAATGGTATAAGAGTTAACTTTTTTTACATTATCCTGAAAAATTTTCCATCTTTTATTTGAATTCGCAAACATCGTGTAGATGCGTTGAATAATTCCCAAAAATTATCTAGCTTTACCAGAGGTTTCAGCCATATAACACAATATCAAATTAAGACTATGACAACCACAAGGCATATACTAAGCTCGGGGATTTATATCTATCAATTTCTTTTGAACTCCTTGGTGCTTCCCTTTCATATTTGATCCATTATCATAACCTTGCCATCTTACATCATCTATGTCAAGACCCATATTTTTTAGTTCAACTTGTAGAACATCGAAAAGGCCCTGACCTGTGGTATCATTGACATTAAAAAAACCCACAAAGGATTCTTCGATGGTAAAACATTTTGAAGAGACATCAACATATCTTAATATCATAGTCATTTGTTCTTGATGGCTACTATCAGGGGTACAATCAAGTCTCACGGAGAAATATTTTGCTTGTTTTACTTTTCTAACGATTTCAGACTTTATTCGAGAGGAAAGCAAAAGTATTAATTCATTTTGAATTCTGTGACCAAGGTAATGAATATGAGTCTCATGATTTATGATCCTTCGAACATGCTCTTGAATAATAGGATCAAACTCAGCCAACATTTCTATTAGACTCAAAAAGTTTCCATTATTACCCTCGTACAAACGCTCCTTGTGACCTCGAAACGCTAAATTATGATTAGCAAGAAACTTCACAATTGAAATTATTCTCAACAAAACTTGATACCAATGCTCCTTTTCTTTTTTAATCTGAGATTGATTTATACTATCAATTGTTTGATTATTCCGAAGTCTCAAACGCAAATCATACCATGTGGTCATATTTTGAATATGCTCTGAACTTGATTCTTGTTCTTTAAGCCTACCACTAAGATGTACCCAACTATCATAACCATATGTTGCTAATCCACCTCTTCTTGTAGAACCTTTAATACACACTTTACAACAAAAAGAAAAGACTCTATCAAGCTATTTTGAATAAACAAGCCAATCTCTGTCGCATTTTTCTCCATTCGGTAAAATTCTAGTATAAAAAGTGGATGAGAAATATCTACCGAGGTTATCCCTCGGACCTTGATCAATAGTCATATCTCTTTTAAGGCCCTCCTCGACAACAACATCAACCATCTTAAAATCTAAAGCATCCCAATTTCTAGGATCAAATATATCAAATCCAAATTTTTCCTTATTATCGATATCTTTGTGAGTTTCACTATCACTTAGAATATGATTATCATTGTTACCACTATTGCTTTGAACATTGTTATTTCCAGAATTTTCCTTTAAACCATCATCAACAAAGGGTGTCGGGTCATCAAAATTCTCATCACAATCCGTCATCTTATTTATAAGGGTAAAAATTTATCAAGAGCCCCCTTTTGAGATTGATTCAATTCTTCAATTCTTTTTTTTTCTTTCGCTTTTCATACCCGGATTAGTGTTTTCTAAAACTAGAAGACGTGATTGAAGATTTAACAAATAGCAAAATCCCAAAATAGCAAACCAAATAAGAATTAAGAAACTATTCAAACAAGGTAAGAACAATTAACCAGAAATATCTTGAAGCATAATCACACAATTGGTTTAATAACAAGCCTTCAATCTTCAATAAGTTTAACGTATAATTAAATCAATAAATATAAACAATTAGTCAATTAATTAAATCAACCGGGTATTTTGAATGGTAGCAAGGTAAACATCATTGTTCATGACACAAATTGCAGTGGATACATTGGAACTATTGGAGGTATATATTAGTCCTTTCGTCTTGATCATTTTTTTCTCCTTTTTTTTTGGCTTAGAAACTTGTTTCTTGCTTAATTCAACTAGAATTTATTTGGTTATGCAATTCTGGATGGTAAGTAATCTATCAATACGTATTATAGAAGTTGACCGAATGTCCTAATTACTGGTTTAGCTTACGGTAATGTAACTTGGGATGAAAATATAAAGAACTGCTGTTTTGTTTAGGCATCAGGTTCTAAAGGACTACTTTTGGCATTTTACTCTGTCAATTTTGACATTTACAGTAATTTCTAGTTCTTCTAATTCATTGATCACAGGTTTCAGTCATTTTAACTTACTAGTATTGGTGCCCGGCTAGTCCGGCCTACCTCTATTTAGTATTAAAATTTATTTTCAATTAAATAAAACTATTTTAAAGTTGTTTAACTCATAAATTTATTATTAATATATTTTTATATGATATATCTTAAAATTACGATAAAATAAATTATGAGATAAATTCATTACTCCCGCTATTAATATTTTACTTAGCTCGATTGGTTACCTAATTGTTCATATATACTTTACTAGTGTTACTTTCACTACTCCCGCCGTAATTATTGTTACGTTTACTACTGTCGCATTAATATTGATAATTTCACTACTCTCGTTGTTACTTTTATTACTTTAACTACTCCTACTCGCTGCTACTATTGTTACTTTGATAGTACTATATCCAATGTTACTACAATTTTTGTCACTACTAATAGAATTACTTTTACTATTTAGGCATGCAATTTTAAGACGCTTATATATTACATATATATGCATTAAATCAAATCGAAATAATTATAGAATATTATATTTTTTTGGAAATCTAACTTAATTTATTTACCTTTTAATAGTTTCCATAATATAACATACTTATATTATATTTGTGTATGTCAAATAATTAACATCTTTATAGTAATTAATATCATAAGTGAGACATGTTTATTTTAAGGAAAATCAGCATATTCTGGTGTTCTGTAAATTTATACTTCAACCAAAACTATATAATATTTACACCGAAGTCCTTTGGTCAGGTCTATCACACCGCGCTATCGATTAAAACTATATAGTATAACTAATTTATATAGATTTATTTATTTATATTATTGAAATCCCTTGGTTTCCGGATTATATATATAGTACTAGTATTGGTGTCCGGCTACGCCCGGGTTACCTCTATTTACCATTAAAATTTATTTTCAGTTGAATAAAACTACTTTAAAGTTGCATAACTCATAAATTTATCTTTAATATATTTTTCTATGGAATATCATAAAATTACGACGAAATAAATTATGAGACAAATTCACTACTCCCACTATTAATATTTTACTTAAATCGATTATTTAGCTAATTGTTCATATATGCTTTCTTTTGTTGTTAATATTGTTACTTTCGTTACATTCGTTATTACTACGGTTACTTTCACTACTCCCGCCGTAATGGTTGTTACTTTTGCTATTGCCGCATAAATATTGATAATTTCACTACTCCCATTGTTACTTCTATTACTTTCACTACTCCCCTTGCTAATATAGTTAATTTGATTATTCAAATTAGTGATTACTAACATATTATTATCTCCAATGTTAGGACAATTATTTTCACTACTAACATAATTACTTTTATTATTTAGCCATACAATTTTAAGAGTTTATATATTTATATAAATATATTACATATATGCATTAAATCAAATCGAAATAATTATAGAATATTATATCTTTTGGAAATCTAGCTTGATTTATTTACCTTTTAATAATTTCCAAAATATAACCTACTTATATTATATTTGTGTATGTTACGTAATTTTATAATTATATGATGATACTAATTAACAACATAAGTGGGGCATGTTTATTTTAAGGAAAATCACCATATTTTGATATTCTCTAAATTTATACTTCAACTAAAACTATATAATATTTAAACTGCAGTCCCTTGGTCGGGTCCATCACACAGTGCTATCGATTAACAATATTTAGTATAATTAAGTTGTATAGATTTATTTAATTACATTAAAATACCTTGGTTTCTCGAATATATATATATATATATATATATATATATATATATATATATATATATATATATATATATATATATATATATATATATATATATATATATATATATATATAGGTCAAGGTTTTTACAAAAAAATTAACTATCATTTACTATAACTCAGTGTCCACTTCACAACACCCCAATCGCCTATCTTTCGGTAGAACGGGCAAACTGAACGGACCTAAGAGAATATAATAATTGGTAGTAACAAAATTTTTAACTATCAGCCGGACCATATCAGAGTATCAAAGCACCACCACCTTTTGTAATATTATTACCTTGGTACTTTTAATTAATCGGTTTAGTAAGACATAGTGCAACACAAAGGATTTAGCCTATAAGGCTCATCCTTAAAATAAATAAGATAAATAAAAAAGAAAATAAAAGTACAGAATTAAAATACTTACAAAATCAAAGGTTGTGCTCAGAACAGGATTTTATTGATTAACGGAGATGGTTTTTTACAAGAGAGAGAGGGAGAGAGCTAGAGAGAGGGGTTGGAAGAACCTGCCTCTGTAAGAAAACTAGAGCCCCCTTATATAGGAAAGTGGGGGTACAAACAAACAAAAATGCAAGCGTAAGCGGTTACGTTACAAACTACATAATTATACAATAGTGTAATAGCATTATAAAAATGCCTTACAGTAGAAAGACTATAGCATTATAAAAATGCCTAAAGTAGAAACAGGTCTTTTAACAACTGTTTTAAATAATTAATTTCCTCCTTGTAAAAAGGCTGTGATTTTATTAATTTGAGAATTGTCATCTGGGTCTTGAGCATCTTGTAGAAGAGTGCTGAGAGAATTAT
Organism: Silene latifolia; assembly: GCF_048544455.1. Lineage (NCBI taxonomy): Eukaryota > Viridiplantae > Streptophyta > Magnoliopsida > Caryophyllales > Caryophyllaceae > Silene > Silene latifolia. Next base: position 71,697,463 of record NC_133537.1, on the reverse strand, counting down.
GGCTGTTGTTTGAAGCCATTGATGTGTCACTTTTTGAGGATCTCTTATCTCCTTCTTTCTACAGCTTAAGGGTCTTTTTTAGACCATCCATGTATGCTTTGATAATTTCTTCCTCAGAAGCTTCATGGATATCCATGGATTCATCATCATCCAAAATCTCAAGGAATCGAGCTTTTTCTTTTTCCCTAAATTCTTTATCTTCAATTTCTCTTAAACTCGTATAAGAGCTAATTCTTTCTTTAAGAAGTTCTATGGTAGGAGTGCAGTTTAACTGTCCTTGGTCATTTTCTCTTACCATCGTTTCCCAAAACCGAGAATATGATCTTCGTTTGAGGCAAAAGAATCTTTGGTTATAACCTGTTACAGGTCTGGTTCTCCAGATCCATGGAATAGAGAATTATATGAAAAATCTCATATTCTCAGGAACCATATTATGTTTATCTTGTGCTGATGGTATTACCATCATCCATTTATCAAAATATTCTCTTAGAACGGATGGTAGAATATTCTCTGAGGTGCCATAAAAACGCCACCAATTAACCAACCATATTGGAAGGTCATGATTATAAACATCAGAATTAATTTTAATAAACCAAGTATGACTTCGTTTATCGTTTTCATAAAGAAATACCTTATCAAAGGCCTGGATATAATCCCAATAGTTATATTTAACTGGTGCATTTCTTATCACAACTCGCTTTTTTTCGTTAATGGAGATATTCCCCAGTCGTTCATGGATATTACCTGTCCAATAATTATTTTAGAGAAATTATAAATTTCCTTATTTGTCCCAGTAAAATGGGTGAAAGTGCAACCATTACTAGAGAGTATTGTCTCATAGAAATGTCGGGGTTTATAGGTTTCCATAGTATAACCATGTCCTCCTAAATATCTATCATAGAGTATCCATGGCTTGTCTTCCCATTTTTTATCCGATTCATTGAGTAAGAGTATTACTCTTTCATTTTCATTTTGAAGCATTTCATCTTCCTTTTGTGTAGTGTTTTGAACAACTGAAGAAAATGAGGGGTTGGAAGAAGAGCTAGGAATATCAGTCTCTCTTCTTTGAATTTGCCTCCATCTTGTGAATTCCTCGAGCTCGCTTTGACTGGCTCCGGATAAGTCTCTTCTATTAGCCTCCTATTACCATATTGAGCTATGGTATGTCGAGAACTATTTCCTCCTCTATATGAATAGTTACCACGTCCTCTACCACCTCTATTAGAGGGGTCGCCTTTACTGCGGGTAAGCATTCCTGAAAAGAAAAGAATATTATAAATATTCTCTTGTCAAAAAATCAGGGAGGTGATTATCTTCACCTTTCTTGTAAATAATTGTAAAATCGAAAGGGGCTAAATGGGCCTGCCATCTGGCATACATTTGTTTAGAAACATCATGTTTAAAGTCTTTTAGAAACATAAACTTAGCTGCTTTGCAGTCAGTTTTAATAATAAAATGTCTATTATATAAGTCATCTTGGAATTTTAAAACATATTTGACTATAGCAAGAATTTCTTTTGCTATAGTAGCATAATTTTTTTGAGCATTATTCCATTTGCCAGAATAAAATCTGACTAGAAATTCTTGTTTACTGGTGGGATCAACCTGTTTTAAAATACCACCATAACCTATATCAGAGGCATCTGTTTCAATTATTTTATTCCAATGGGGATTTGCAAGAGATAAACAAGGTAAAGAAACAATTTTTCTTTTAATTAATCTGACATCATTAGAATGCTCTTCAGTCCAAGGCTGGGCATTTTTCTTTAACCTTTCATAAAGAATTGCCGTGTCCTGGGGAATGTTCTTGTAGTAGGGGGAAATATAGTTTAAGCTTCCTAAAAATCTTTGTAACTGAGTTTTATCAGTTATTTCGTCAGGAAATTTTGACCCGAACTCTATACTACGATTGATAGGGATTATATTTCCCTTTTCAATATTATGACCTAGAAACCTGATTTTCGTTTGAAATAAAATCATTTTTGGCTTGGATATTACTAACCCGTTATTTATAACAATCTTTTTAAAGATCTCTAAATGCTTAAAATGCATCTCAATAGTTTTTGAGAAAACCAAGATATCATCAATATAGACTATAATAAAGTCACTCAGAAATATTGAATATCTCATTCATAATTTTCATAAATTCTGATGGAGCATTTTTAAGTCCAAAAGGCATAACATGCCATTCATATTGTCCAAAAGGGACATTAAAAGCTGTTTTATAACGATCAGCAGGATCAATCAATCGCCAATAACTTGATTTTAAATCAAATTTAGAGAATATGATAGAATCATATAGTCTATCTAAAAGATCTTTTTTGTTAGGTATTGGATATCTAATCCATTTTAAAACTTTGTTCAAGGGTTTGTAATTGATCACAAGTCTAGGAACTCCTCGTTCCTGTTCAGAATGTTTATTAACATAAAAAGCAGTACACGACCATGGATATTTTGATGGCCCAATTAATTTTTCTCTAATAAAGAGGTTATCTCATTCTTACAGAGTATTAGATACTCTGAATTCATTTGACATGGTCTAGCCTTGGTAGGGATATTATCTTCTTTAAAATCATCCTAATAAGGTAATTCACCACATATTTCTTTCTATTCCAAAAAGTATTATGGTGTTCTCCACAAATATCCGCGGAAAAAGAATCAGATAAAATTTTAATCTTGTCCTTTAATTTAGGATTTTGAAGACGTTCTTCAATAGTTAGTACATTATCTTCTTGTTTTAAAAACCCCAATTGGTTTTCTTTTAAGACCAAATGATCATACATTTGATGCAAAATCTTTAGATGAGGTTTTGTTATAAATTTAAAAGTTATTGTAGCATCATCATAAGTTGCAACAATTTTTTCCTTGTCTACACAAGTAAAAGGATAAATTTTATTGAGAAATGGGGTTCCAAGAATAACTTTGGTAGATAATTTGTTTTTGACTAAAAGAAAACTCAATGGAATACATTTTCTATCAACACAAATAGAAGCTCTAGAAAGTTTAAATTTAATATTTAATTTTTCTCCTCCTGCATGAGAAAGAGTATGGGATGTTTTTTCAAAATACCTTGTAGGAACTAATCCTTTTTGAATAACATTTAAATCTGCACCGCTATCTATAAGAGCAATAAATTCTTTTGAAAAATAATTATCAATTTTTAGGATAATTTTGATATACCATTTTTGACTAACAACAGTCTCAAGGGTTTGAAGAAATTCATTATTAAGATTTAAAGAGTTCATAGTCTCTTTATTCTCAACAATTTTGTTAGGTATGTCAGAATTCTTATTAGTGCTTTCGGAATTTATCTCACTTTCTTGAGTCTCTTTATTCTTGGGAGCTTGGTCTAGAAGACTAAGAATTTCAAGATTAGATATTCTGATATCCTGACTTTTAGACTCCTTCTTTAAATTTTTATTTCTAGTTTAAAATTTTCAATTTCAGATAAAATATCTTTTAAAGAAGTAGGGTGAGAATTTATTTGTCGTGTTTTTAAAATATTATAAACTTCAGACATAGTATAAGGTTCTTTATAATCTGTTTCCGTACGAAGACTAATCTCAGTATTAGAAGTACTAGGTTCATTACCTATTTGATCTATTATCTTAGACCTCATTTCAGGGTCTTTGATGGTTCTAAGTAATTCAACCCATTGATTATTATCAAGAACATTTATCTGATTTTCTTGAAACTGAGATACTAGATTATAGTAATCATGATTATTAATGTTATTTTTGTTACAAGATTCACCCTTTAAACAAGGTTCACATTCTGAGCTTTCAGATTCAGAGAGATAAGAATCATTATCCATAATCTTAACCTCATTATCAGAGCTGGAACTAGATTCGTCAAATTCAATATCAGAAACTAGGAAAAGTTTGTATAACTCGTCTTTTATTCCATTATCAATATCAAGACTAGCAATTTTATTTTTGGTCCAACAGTTTTTAGCAAAGTGGCCAATCTTATTGCATTTATAACAGACAACCTGTCTGTCTAATTTTTTATTTTTCTTATAAGATTTTCTAAAGGCTTTTCTTTCACCTTTTTTTATCCAAATTTGTCTTTAGAGTAATATCTCTTTTTTCTTTTTTTATAAGTATTGTAAGAATTATTAAAATGTTTTTTCTTCTTATGGAAAGAAACTGGCACATCCATGCCAAATTGGTTACAAAATTCACCTAGTTGGTTTCTTTCAATCAAATTCTGGCGTTTTAACTGTTGATTTAATTTGATCTCATTACAGAGATTCAAGCCTTCTTGGGTACAAGTGCCTATAAGTTTACCATAAGTATAACTATCATAAGGAATAGAGGTCATATTACCTCCGAGGGATTTTTTTAACTTTTTCAAGAAATAAATTGGGTAAACCATCCACAAATTTAGCTTTCCAATGGGTACTATTAGATTCGGGAGTTCCATAACCCCGCTAAGGAAAGTATCTTTATACCACCTAAAGTCGTAAGTGTTTTACACCTAAGATTCTGTAATAAAGTTCTGATATTTTCATGATTATCAGAATATCTTCCAGTAAAGTGTTCAACAATATTTATGGCTAGTGTATAAACTGCGTTTTCTTTTTCTTTACCATCAACATTGGTTGTAGTGCTAAGAATAGCATTCCTTCCTGTGGAAGATAAATAATTGTCCCACCAACCTTTAAGTTGGCCAGTGAATCCTGCAGCTATCATCTTGGCTATATTGACATCAGTATTACCAGAACTTTTGCAAATTGTTGAATACATGAGCATTCTATAAATTTGATTATAAATTTGTTTATCAGTATAACCATCGATATTCCATTCATAGATACATTTACCACTGTAACTATTATTCAATCGTATTCTTGTTCTTCATGAAGAACATCTATGGGGAAGGACGATTGCGAAATACAATCTCCGAGTAGGTTTATCAGCCCACTTTGTATCAAGTTTATTGAACTCATCCTTTATGACCTCCTTGTGGTCAGGGTTGTTATAAAAATGACTAGTAAAATCGTCACTAAGAGTTTTTAAAGATAAACTTTCCATTTTTTCTCTAAGAAAATTTTGAACTTGTTCGCTTAATTTTACTTGTTCTGTTAATTTGGTCTCCCATTATGGCTTTTATTTTAACACGAAGTCCTTGATTTCAGGAGGACCTTGGATACTAACAGTTGAAGAAGATGAATAAGAAGTTGACGAAGAAATGTCTCCTTCAGACGTAGTTCTTTTATTTAAGAGAGAAATGATATTATCTATTTTTTCATGTAGAGAACCAATTTGTTCCCCTACTATTTTTAAAAATAGATTAGAATATTTTTGTTGTTGTATTAAAACATTTAGAGGAAAAGCTGTCATAACAGTATCTTTATTGTCAAATAATTTTGCCAGAGCAATAAAATTACAATTTTCCATCCTAAAAGATTGTAAAGGAGGGTAAATATCATTTAACTCGTCTCCATTAGACAAAATATAATTTCTTTCTAAAACAGAAATGTATTGTTCTACATACGTAGCACAAAACGAAGGTACAACATATGTAATTTGGTTATGAAAAGTACAAAAGTCATAAAATTCCTTTTGTATAATTGCTTTTTTATTATCATCAAAATTTTTTAGGAACCATGTCCTAAAAATCTCCCATCTGGGTAGCTTAAATTCTTCTTTAATCTCATATCTAGCTTCAGATCCGAAACTAAAATCTATTATAGAAGTTTTTCTATCCATTACCAAAACTAAAACTCATTTGAGACATAGTCTCAACATTCTCTTCATTAGAATGTCCCCTTAATATGTTATCTCTATGGAGTTTAAATTCATCCATTCTAGGTTCCTTAGGATCATCAAGAGATGAATCATCATCTCTAATTTCTTCTCTTATTTGAGAAGTTGAGTGTCTAGATGTACTTGGGTGATCTAGTATATAGTCACATGGAGATATATAAGATCTCGCAGAATTATACCTAGTAAGCCTAGAAGGGCTGTTACTAGTTCTTCTTAGCAATCTATTAGTTTGATTATTACCAAAGTTTAGAATAACGGATCCATCACCTGCCTGTGTTACATCTAAAAGATCTGTGTAAATAACAGGTTTAGGTGTCATAGCCCTTTCAATTTTCCAATTTTCAGTAAAGGATATTTCTTCCCATTTAATCCTTCTTCTGGTCGTTATATCAGACTTATCAAAATTAGTTTCTATGACAATGGTTTCATTAATTGGTTTATCAGCCAATTTACAACAAGGGTTCAGAGTATATAAAGGTTTAAAATATATTCTATAACATATACAAATAATTTCAGATCCTTGAGCATAGTTATAACTATGTGTTTTAACGTTCATTGTTAACGCATCTAGTATATTATCATCACTTAAAGATAGTGTTAAATTTGGATAGACATCAAAATAAACTGGTCCATGAGCCAGACTTGATTTTCTGATACCCATGATTGATTTTTTCCAATCCAAATTTCTTCCATCTCTTAGAGCTGCTATAAAGCTCTCAGGTAGGCCTTCTAAGGTTAGTGGTTTAAAAGCCACTTGAACCAGGCCAATATGAATAAATTTGTGATCTGACTTTTTATAAGGTTCTAAATCATGGTTGTTTAGTAATTGTAGGAACATCTCTTCATTATTAAGTGAGACTGCTTCTTCTGTAGTTTTGACTATCTGTTTTAAACCCAACTTTTCAAAGGTGCCTATTATAAATTGTTTTAGCACTTACTCTAGGAATAGTCCATTTATTAAGTAAATCCAGATCTTGAGGTATATCAACCTCGTGACTAATACTGTTTTTAACAGTGGTTTTATTGCCAAGAAAGTGTTTAACTATACTCATAAAGGTTAGAGCAACATTGTGTTGAACTATATCTAACTATTCCAATTAATTATTTCCACCATGGCTCTTGTACCACAAAGGGAGCTCAGCATACACCAATATCCAGCCAGATAGGTCATATATATATATATATATATATATATATATATATATATATATATATATATATATATATATATATATATTATTGATTGATTGATAACAGAATCATTTTCCCGATATATGTTAGTTTATGAGTCTTTTATATTAAGTTTTTTTTAGAGTATGCCCTTTAAGATGCCAATTAGAGAAGGATTTGCAAGAATATATCATGAAAATTTGAAATATGAACTCATAATTACCATACTTAGAGAAATATTCTTGCAAATCCTTCTCTAATTAACATCATAACATGCGTCCTTGGGCACACGTTAGAAAAATCTTTCATCTTATAACGAGTATGATATTCTCAGTGTAATTAGTTTAATTAGTTTGTAGTGTTCTTTAAATTGAAAGGGCTAGCAACAAAAAAAATTATTGGGACCTTGGTATTCTAAGATTATAGACAACTTCACTAAAGAAAGCACAAGTACAACATCTCAAACAAGGGACAATGATATTATCATTGTACTTGCCTTTGACTTGTGATTTATGAAGGTCTTATTTTTGCCATGTTATTGATTATTTATCAAGCTATATGTTTTTTATTAACTAATAAAGAAGATTTATGTAGGTAGCAAGAAGTTCAATATAATATTTCTCTTACACTTTTTTATTTTGCTTGATTGGTTTAGATCTTGAGTTATTACTAGGTTTGGTGTCCGGTCCCGTCCGGGCTACTTCTATTTATTGTCAAATTTTATTTTCTAGGAAATAAAACTACGTTAGACTTGTTTAACTCATACGTTTACTATTTATACTGAAATGTTAAAATATATCAACAAATTAAGAGACATATTTACTACTACTCTTGCGGTTAATACTATTATAACACCCCCATACACCAAGGTGCCTTACCAAGACCATCTAATGCATGAGAGTGCTACCATCTCGGTTACCCGAGGCAACGAATATCAAATAGACCATAAAAGAACGTACTTTAAATAAATAGTTTAAGTGAATACATCAGAATCTAAAGACTGTAAAGTATGATACAACTGTTCCAAATCCAAAAACCAACTAAAGAAAGTATACAGTTCGATAACACAGCGGAAGACATCTAATAGACTCGTGAAGACTCATGCCCAGCTAATCCCTCGCGCATCCAAATCATACCTGCTCAATAACTGCTCACCATCCCCGAATGATTCACCGTAGTTTTTAAAACAATTAAACGGGGTCAGTTACTGCTTACACAATATAAGATAATACAACAACAATACACACAATTCTCCAACACCGTCACATCACCAATCACCTGACTAGCCTAAAGGTCTAGTCCTGCCAGATTACGGCCGCAACCAGTAATCCTCACCGCAAGTGGGGGACCGCAGCCGTTCCCACCTAAGCCCCGTTCATCAATACCGAGCGCAAACCCATGTTCCTTAATGTGCACATCCCCTCTTGTGGCGGGTTCCACAAGGGGCGAATCAAGGGCGTGAAGCCACTCCCGCAAGTGACTCCACTCAGCCGATGGCGCACCTCGCGAACCACAAACAAACACAACCAACCAACTACTACAACAACAATTACCAATTTAACACGATATAGATCAACAACATCAATTAACCACCAACAATCAACCAACCATCTAATATACATGTAACCAATAATTGAGTAGGAAAATCCTACCTGGAAATGCAATCACCAATATCGTCACAACAGCGAACCAGAAATGTTCCTCTACGGAATCACCTCCTATCAATCATACAATCATAAAATCACCATCAACTATCAAAATACTCACAAAACCCCCAAATTACCCAATTAGGGTTTCAACCAAAATCAACGAAACAATACAAAAATGTTACTAGGATCTTACCCACAATGCGACGGTCTCAACGATTTAAAGGACTCTGGATTCCGACAACACAAGCCTTGGGATTTGATCGCAATGCGAAAGAGAAAAGCAACGTAACTTTGTTTTATCTTTGTGAAGTTTAGAATAGGGTAAAAAGTGAAAAGAAACTGACGAAAGGTGTTTATATATCTTTCTCGCGTTGCTATCAAAACCCGGCAAAATAACCCGTAAAACCAACTTACCCGATCGAGTAAGTGACTTACTCGATCGAGTGCCCTCTACTCGATCGATTACCCATCAAACAGAACACTGTTTCGTATGCAAAACTCACTTACTCGACAGAGTAAGCCTTACTCGATAGAGTACCCAATAGCTCATAAATCCATAGTATTACAGTCTCTTCCCTCCTTAAAAATGAACTTCTTCCCCGAAGTTCAAACTCAACATATAAAACATGAATTCCTAACACTAACTCCATCAACTATGCCTTCCTCCACAACATAGCTCACGATATCGTATCAACTATATTATAGCCTCCCGACACTAACTCCATACACTACCGAATGCCATTCATAAACGCCACACAAGGCTCCGTCTCACTAACATATTACTTACTAGCAAATCCAATATCAAGATAATCCACCTAACGAGATCAACCACCAAACGGAATGTTACATTCTACCACCCTAAAAATGAACTTCGTCCTCGAAGTTTACTCATACACATAAACATCATCGCCCAAACTGTTAACACTATCGAAGTTTACTCACCCTCCTAAACATCATACTATTATAAGCACGGCCATGACCTTTAATAAAATCAACCGCAACACAAATCCATCCTTTATTCTACACCAACACTCAAACTTCCAATTATACCGCAACATGTACAACCATCAAACTCTCTTTGTCGCATCCTACTCCTCTTATGATAAATGTTCCGTCCTCGTAATCCACTAATACTAGATCCTTTGCTATACTGCCCATATTCCTCATCACCACCGCATGTCAACGATAACCGACTATAACCTCAAAACCTACAACCATTCCTATATCCAGGGCTCTCTTTCTCTAACAGTTCTCATACCTCAAATTATTCCGCACTCCATCTAACCAATACCATAAAAACCTCAGCAAAACCACTACACCAACTCTTCAACATTACCATAAAATGACATACTTCTATATATATGCACTCATCTCCACGATCATAACTTACGATCCACAATTGTTACACACACTCATATTAGCTTCTTAAGTTCTTTTCTTTTATTACCACAAAACTCACCCATAACTTAACATGATACTAAGTCCCAACACTCCGTACTCCTTACCCCAATAAAAGGTTATAAACCACCTGTAGTTTCCAGTTCAATACCATACATGTTCCACAATTTTCTTACCACAACTATGTCCACCAATGCCTCATCTAAAACAAGATCAAAAGTACTCTAACAACTTCTTACAACTGTGTCCCATTAACAGAATATTACTATACCATGACAACAACGGAAACATACCCAACTCTCTTTCATATCATACTCTACCCTCACTCCCAAGCCGACACTAGTAAGAAACATCAATAAACAAAACAACAGTCTATATAAGTGGTATACACTTTTGAACACTCGTCTCATAAATATCCCGTCTACTCCACCGCAACCGATGACGGCATCGCAACACCTCCACCAACAGCCGCACCGCAACGCGAAAGTACCCGCATCACAACACGAAGTACCATGCCCGGATCGCCACCCGAGGCACAACAACCACATCCATAGTCATCGAAACTTATACAATCCCATAAACACTAACTCAGTATAACTTTCTTGACTAGAAAACTTCCGTAAAACTGCTTTACTAGATCACAACGCAACATATTACATGGAATAAACCGATAATAACCTTATGAATATCATCCATACTATTACTCATGAGGTAAGAACCTCACACTATCACTTACATATATCATGAATACACATACAAGTATAACTAGCCCTTCCAGATCACCCAAACTATCACTTTTGAATATCATCCTATTAGGTTACCATACACAACATATGACGCGGAACACTCAGATAATGACTTTATAACTATCACACCATACCACTACTCGTGAGCTCAGAACCTCACAAGAACATTAACACACATCATAGACCCGTAATCACATCTAACTAGTCAATCCTGATCACGTAAGTTACCACTTGATAAAGGTTATCTCTCGCCCGAGCTTAACTCGCATGCCCTTCATAGCACATTCTCCCATTCGCATATCTATCACCCCTTGACAAAAGTACTCACATCATTAATACCGAACTACTAGCAATCGTTTTCTATAACCACATCTTATACTCCATCACAACCATACATATAAATCCGGCCTCTACAAAATCAACCTCTTTAAGATGACTACCCTTTTCTATTAATCATCACCCTTAACCACTAGTGACACCACCACAACACCACCATTGTTCGTATAATAAATCTCTTACACTCACCTCTAAATATAACAGTTCCTTTCCTATCCACGGTTATCATCCCAAATAACGAGCATCAAATCTATCAACAAAATTTACCTCAACATTCTTTACAATTCTATCCTTAATTGTATCGTCACCTAACTCTCCACCAAAATCTCATATCGTGCAGATACTCTACCAACTTCTTACTCCCTTAATTCCTCGAAACTCATGCCTAACATGTCGTCCTGAAATTCCTATATAACCATTAACTCACACCCTCATGATAGTATCCTACATCTGGACGATTCCTTACTTCCATATCGCATAACTTCGGTCGACATTCTCTTAGTTTATTCCCCTCATTCTTTTCCTTTTCCACTCGACAAAATCAATTAACAATTGAACTCCTTATTCCTACTACCCAACTCTTTATTGCTCTGGTTACCTTCTCATTGCTTCAAAACTCAAAATCCACTAATTCATGTCGTTACCTTCTCACTCTTTCCTTACCATGGACCCTCTCTCATCATGTTACTCACTCACACTTGCCACCAATCAGTTCACACTATCAACGTTTACTCTTCAATTAATTGCATCTCCTTTTTTTTTGCCTCTAGAAACCAAAATTCATTTCATACCGTTAATTGCCAAAGGAAATCACACACTGGTTTCACCTCTTGATGATAAAAATTCCCAAACTCGTCCACTACCTACACATCACGACATAACTCGATCTCACTATACACCATTCGTTTCCATCCCTCTATAACGACCTTCCATCACATATATCCTTAACCAACACAATCCTATCCATCTCCATCCATAAATCCTTACACATCCCAATTTGCCACTATTCGCATCCCTCATCTCAACCTTTTCATTCTCACGTTCCTTAAACTTACATCACCCCTCGCCCATATACACTTACCTTACATTACCGAAACTCGCAATCATATCACTCACCACGTCTCACAAAACATGCTTCATGCCTCAATAAAGCTCATTAATCTTCCCTTTCCTTTTTCCACTATCCATCAAAACCACATATAACTCATGTCCTCCCCACCAAACTCATACCCATCATAAGGTGCTACTCTTACATCATAAGATTGGGTAACTTACGCATCAAGACCAACACATATGTAAAAATATGCATAAAGGAGCAATGGAACACCTTTCAATTAAATACGATATGTGACGAGGTAAAAAGATAAGCATATGACCCAAAACAGAGGTTACTAGATCGAGTACAACCTACTCGATCGAGTAGGTGAAGATCAGAAGCACGTATAATAAATTACCAGGGCTACTCGATCGAGTAAGGAGTACTCGATCGAGTACCAAGAGGTGCACTCGATCGAGTAAGAGCTACTCAATCGAGTACCCTACGCAGTTTTCAGCACTGTCCAATTTTCGTAAAACGGTCATATCTCACTCGTTTCTTGGTCATTTTGGGCGTGTGACCTATCGTTAGAATCGTAAGAGAACAAGTTATCACCTCCAAGTGGAATCACATCAAAATCATATATGAATCTAAAGTTATAACAGTTTAAAGATAATTTCTCTGTAATCGGACAACATACCTACTTGATTTTTCTTCCAAACAACTTAAACATCAACAATGCAACCAAAAGAGACCCGATACTTGTAAAACTAGTATCCCTAACCACATGTTACTATTCACAAAAGCCTAAAAATAACATCAATCATGTTCATACAATATTCAACTTACCAATCATGTACTACATGCATGTTTTTATTCTATAACTTTACGTAAAAACAATAACATAATATTCAACATCAAATTCCCGTTCATATGTTACTAACATAACAACATTATAAAATTCACTTCCGTCATATAAACGTGCTTAAATCATGAAATCATATTCTTATGCAAAATTACTTCACCTTTTTCCACCAAATCATCCATCATACACTTTATCCAACATATATGCATATGAACTAACATTAAACAAGTAGCTTAACCACAAATCATATTACTAAGATGTTAGTATAACATATCACATCTCCGCATGCTTTTAACTTTATAACTTCCATAATAACAAATTATTATAACATATCACATCCCCTAATCACATGTTACTAAGATTGCCACATTATAAATCACTTCCACCATACAACATGCTTATTCACAACATTTCATCACATACCACTACTTCTGTAACACCCCGGCCCAAACCGGGTCGGGAGCGGTTACTTATGATAGCTCACCAGGCTGTGTACATGGCTCACAGATCAACACGGGTTCTTTATAGAGCATTTTGTCCTCACTCATGCGCATCCCGGAAACCTTCCCAGGAGGTCACCCATCCTAAGACTACTCTCAGTCAAGCACGCGTAACTTTGGAGTTCTTTCGCATGGATGACCATAAAAGAAAGTGCACTTTGTTGATATGAGTAGTACTTCTAATCCCTTTAAGCACTAGTCATTTAAGCCTATCACTGGACCTCTTCAATTACCGTGGGGTGTTACAACTTCACCTTTTCCATCACATTCTCCATTCCACCACAATCATTCATCCAACATTTCATATGACATACTCATCCAACATATTAAATTGAACATTAGTAAACACATAGTGATTCCATTGTTGGAATATGTGTCATCCGACAATAATGCGATCACAACTATCGATCATGATGATCACATGTTTAAGTCTCATTTTAAGAATACATGTGGGAAGTAATATTTTACTGTCAACTGGTCCACACATATCGGTAATAGTTGGCTGACTAGAGTTTGACATTACTGTCGTACGACGGTGGTGATCAGTTGATCCCCTTAGGTCATACCTAAAGGGTAACACTCTTAATTGAATGTTTAATTGATCGTATGACGATACGAGTTAATTAAATTACCTAAAATTGATGGACGATTTTGGAAGTAATATTTACGTGTCTCATTGTAATTTGATTAAATAAGATACGGTCTAAGTAATCGAATTATTTTATTACTTAGATGAAATTATTGTTTACGGAAACAATTGAAACGAAATGAATAATTTATTATAAATACAAGATGTTGTGATTTATAAATTGGTAAACCATTTTGGTACAAGTAATTGTGAATTACTATGTTAATTTTATAAGTGACATATTTTATTAATATGTTGATTTTTAATGGTTAAAAATACATTTTATAAATAAGATGTCAAGAAATATGTCACATATGACATATTGACAAAATCACAAATAAAATGGACTCATCCATAATATCACAAATAAAATGGACTCATCCATTTTATGTATGTGTACCAAAATGGAGGGAGTATTTAGGATAAAATTGTGTTGATTATGTTAAGTGGAAAACATGATGATTAACCTAAAAGACTAGCTTTGCATGCCTAATTGCTTTTGTGAAGAGCATCTTGGCCATGCATTGGGTCCTTTCTTCCCCCCACTCGGTTTCCACCTAGAAAAGAAGAGTGTTTCTTCTTTAATCATTCCTCTTTTACACTACATTTTTTCTAGTGTAACATTCTTCTATTCTCTAACATATTACTAGAACTTAGAGAGAGAGAAAATACTCCATCATCTTTCCTTCTCTTGGCCGAAATACTAGAGAGCAAAAAACAATATTTTGGGTCAATTTTTGGTAAGATTAATATTGTTCTAGATCAAATAATATTAATCTTTTATGAGGTTACCTTGGGTATATGCTTTTGGGAGAGATTCTAAACTTGAATCTTTGTTCATCCATATGAGGAAAGCTCAAGAACTAACAAGAAGGAGATCTTGTTGGTGCCCATGAAACCGAAATAATCTTAGTAAGGGTTGATGATTTCTTCTCTTTTAATTTATGTTTGCATGCATAAGATTTATGTTTAATTTTATGACTAAATTAAATCATCACATATATGAATATGTCAAGTAATGAGATATAGATTTCTAACAAGCGGTATCAGAGCGCCTTAGGGAGTTTGCATGCAAATCGGTTATAGTTTTTCCGAGTTATACGATTAACATATAAAACTTATAAATTTGTGTTATTATGATATATCACGAAATATATTTTGCATGTTAAATTTTCTGATCCTAAAACGTATTTAGGATATTTTGGTTAATTTATGGATTTTTATTGTTCATTTTATATAATAATGGCATTAAAAATGTGATTTTATGATAAAAATGTCATTTTCGGACTAAAATTAGCTAAACTTTGATTTTTTCAGTGGTTTTTGGATATGTTTTCAAATATATTATTTTGAGATGACCTGTAAAGTTTCATAATTTTTGGAGTTCATATGCTCGAAATATGGATTTTTCATGATAAAAATGGATTTTAAATGAAAAATAGGTTAATATGAGAAATATTTCGAATCTGGTCATAGAAATTTAGTATGTTGTCACATGCAATTTTACAAGATGTGTGTAAAATAATAGGCTATAATAAAGTCTTAATGCATGATTTATGAATTTTTGATAAAAAATAGCATAAATAGTGACTTAATTAGTGAATAATTGCTAAAACATACTTCATGACTAATGAAAAACGTCACATATTGCATTTTATTATCTTTTTCAGATCTAAAATAGAAAAGTTGATGAATATAATTTTTCTCATGTTTTTATGATTATATTTGATAAATCCGATAAACCGCAACAATGTTTTTCCCGATAAATTTTCGAAATTTTTAACCTATTTTTTTGGACATTATGAGTGTCATGGTATTTTTCCAGAATGTCCATAAGTTTAAATTTCAAATTTTGAATTTATTTGAAATTTTTATGATTTATTTGGAGTTTATAGCATTTTATTGTAATTTTGAGTCCATTAATGAACAATTTTAAGAAATAAAAGCTAATTATTGTCAATATGTTAGTGGAGACTAATTTTGAGTCCTAAGTTGGTTAGGGTAATTAACTTATGCATAAATATGATTTTATGTAATTTATTGTGATTTTAAAAGGTTGAATCACGCAAATCCGTAAAAACCGATTAATATACGATATTGGCTCCTTAAAGGCGATTTAGCATAAAATTGGGCATGTTCATACATATTATAATGCTGCATTTTATTTATGATTGTCATAATTTTATTTTATGTAATTTTTGAATTATGTAATTTTTACTTAGTATGGCCTTTGTTTTTAATTGGTATTACCCGAAATGTATGGGAATATCGATTCGGTTGTAATTTTTTGTGATCTCGTATCACCGTTTTGTAATTTAATAGATTTATTTTATTTTAATTACAAATGTATAATAGGAAATTATGTAATTTGTTATGTAATTTATTTATTTCGGGGTTCCTTGAAGACGGTGTCACTCAAGGAAGACGATACATAAAGACGGTGTTACCTCGAGATGCGTGCCAAAAACCGAAGTTCAAGAGACCAATGGAGTTGGTTTCCGAATATGTAATAGTTAATTAGATTTTCTATTTTAGGAAGGCCATACTAGGATTTTTTTTTTTGCTTTGCATTTTATTTATATGTTGCATGCATCGCTAAATCGCCATAACTAAAACATGCATTATCTTTTTATCGAGTTTATCGACCGTGTCAATTACAATTATCGTAGTTCACCGCTTTAGTTCACATAAAACGTGATAGATAATAAATTGACATGACCTCTCGCTAAAATAAACAATTGAGACTTAGCCTTACCAAAAACTAGAAACCATGAAAACCTATTTCGCGAGGGAGTGCACTCGGCCACCCCGGGGTACAAACCTTGTTACGTAGGAGAAGTGGGTGATAAATGTCTAATCCACCGAATTCATGTGATGAGGGTTTCATCGGCTACCCCATGCCCAACTTAATGTGAATTTGGATCATGGACACATTTATTCGAAATTTGGGTTGAACTCAACAAAAGTAATTGATAAGGGTTTCATCGGCTACCCCGTGCCCTTGTCGGATGTGTTTTGGGCTAATGATAAATATTAATGTAATTTTATCGACCAAGAGTTCTAAAAGTAGAATCGATTAAAGAGTTAATCCACCGAGTTATATTGATAAGGGTTTCATCGGCTACCCCGTGCCCAAGTTAATATGAATTTGGATCTCGGAATCATTTATCATAGTTGGGAAGAGGTCACTATGTAAATGCTTTACTTGTTATTTACAAGTATTATTATAACGATAAATGTTTTTTTTTCATTATTCCGTTATCATATTGTTCTATTTCTTTACCTCAATTCATATACGATATCATTTCGATTTTTGATTCAAATCTCCATTAAAACATCGTAACTAAAGACAAAATTTGAATTTTCTTCTAAAAACCTCGAATTATCCATTGGAAGGATCTCATGTAAAGAGTATAGATAAAAGTTATTCATTATCAAACAGGTTTTTGATTCTTGACTAACACATCTACTTACAATGGATTATGTTTCATATACTTAATTAAATTAAGTACCTTGAAGCGATAAATTATTTTGGTAACTCGATTTGTTGGAAATAAAAATTGACCAAAATACCGCAACCACTTCAATGAAAGTTTTAAGACTAAACAAATAAATTGAAGAGTAGTCTTCATGAATTTCAATTTTGCTTCTCTTAGCAAAGACTCATTAAAATAAGTGGGAGCATTCTCTTAAACCGTTAAGAAAAGGACGAGGTTCAAAGAAATAAAATTAGAATGGAATTGATACAAGGTTATGATAAAAGTAAAGTTATTGAGAATAACGATACTAAACCTATCAATCCTGACCGATAAAGTTTCCATTGTCTTAATTGTTGGACGCTAGAAAGGAAAACTACCCCAAATTATTGAAGAATCAACAAGTTAGTTGTGGGACATCTAATGGGACCTTCTTCTTTAAATGATTATTTGATTGACATAAATTTTGCTAGTACTACTTCGTCAATATTAGAAACCGGTGGTGGTTTTCATCATTGTATTTGATACATAGGATGATTAGAATATGACGACTAGCAACAATAATGTTGAGAGATAGAGTCATTGTGTAATCAATCTAGTTTTGGGTTTATAGTTGTACTTAATTGTGACTATTAAGTGCATAAACTCTAAAAAAAAAATATAAACTTATTAAGATATAAAAGAGGTTTCACTTTTGTGACCCTTTACACCATGATTTGATGTATGGCTAGCCCATTATCAAGGTGATTATATTCTAAACCAAACTAGAATGATATATCATGAACATGATGCAAGACTCAAATTGAGAACCCAAGATTAAACCTTAGATTCTGGAATGATGAACGCAAAGAGTTATCGAGTACTCTTGAAACCATTAGATCTTATGGTATATGCGTATCTTGTATTCAAAGCAAGATGTCTCGTGCCTTTTTGGTTGAAAAGGAGATCGAGGTTGTAAATGATTGATCCAAAATAGGTTGATCATTTTCTTTTACCAGACGCTAATGTGTTCACTTAATAAGGTAAATAGAGAAATCTTTGAAGAAGTTCAAAAGAGTTCAAGGAATCACGATTTAGTCGTGATGAGGTTATCAAAGTGAATACTTTGATATAGTATCACAGGTTAATCTCTCTTAACACACATCATGGGATAATGTGTGGTTGGATAAGAAATCAAACGCTATTCGATATGGTTTGAACTTCGATCAAGTTACTTTGAGTTACTTGATCCTTTTGGGGATTTTATCATTTTGTCTAAATTATTTTTCCACTAAATCTAAAACGAATCATATGAGATATGATATGGTAGGGTACCATGCTTGTAAGTTTTCACAAGAAACAAATGCTCATTTTTCCTTCCTATAATCACAAGTACAACGAGTTTGTGGCTCGTGAAGCCGTCTTTCTAAAATACAAGTTTATTTCTAGAAGACAGAGTGGGAGAATTATTCAAAGAGCCACAAAGAATGTTATGTTGCAAGAAACTGGTCTTTCTTGGCTACATGAGACGTTTTGTGTAAGACATTGTTTCTTTAAAACCTAGGAGGTTAAAGTCATCACTTGTTGAAAATGATGAATTAGTGTTACTTTTAGAAAGTAAAGAGCTTGCAACTTACAAAGAAATTGTTTGATTCAAGTTGATTACTTCTGGAAAGTAATGAACATATGACTTATATGAGAGTGTTTAAGTCACAACTCAATACAAGGCTTAGTGCCATGAAAATCCGAAATAAATTCCAAGTGAATTGTTAGATATCAAAGCTTGATTGGTTGCAAAGGGTTTTGCACTAGTTGAAATGCTTAAGTCTATTTGGATCTTCTTAAGGATTGTGTTTCATTATGATGATATACATATAGCAAGTGAATCTAAAACCCGCTTCTTCAATTAGAAGGATTGTATTCAATACATGTCTTGAGTTTTGTAGATTCTTGCAATCCTAAGATAATGTGAAACTTAAGAGAGGGTCTTAAGTAGGACATCAATGAGTTGTAATCAACATTTTGATCATGTGATAAAACTTTTCTCAATAGGTTAAGAAGTTGTGATTATACATGGAGTTTAGTGGGAGTTACGAAAATTTTAATTAGTCTTATATGTGGATGAGACATTGATCATTGGGAATGATTTAAGACTTTTGGAGTATAATAATACATCTTGAATATCCGGATTTATGGAGATAAATCTACATGATATTAATGTCAAATAAGGAGTCTTATGTTGATAAGATTCATGACTAGTTCAATCAAATTGAACATATTTGATTGATTCCATTTGCTTCCGCTGCCGAATCAATTAAATAAGTAATGATGTATAACACTTCATATACTTTGAGTATGATGAATTGTTTCAAATCGAATTTAAGTAATAGTTACCAAGTAAGCCATAAATATTACCCTAAGTGCTTGCAGAAGCATTAAGGATGTAATGCAAAGTGTTTTTGATGCAAAATTTTGTGTAAGGGTGTTACACAAGTGACAATTGACAATTAAGATTGCGCATGGTTTCTGACAAAACCATAATCAAAACACATTAGGATGGTTAAGATACCATTGTGGCTATGTTATTTAAGAAATAGATTTTCTAGATCGTTCTAGGAAATAAAGAACAATGAGAAATATTTGCAACGGAAATTGAGTACACTTGAAATCATGGGATGTGCAAGAAGGATGAGTCCCGCACACTGTGAAAACAGTGGGAGCTGTTCTAAGGCTAGAAGGCATATGTCTTGATTGGATCTCGACACGTACTCAGAAAGTTTTGTAATGCAAATGTATACATTACAAAGGAAAACGAGTATATAGTAAGGTTGAGTAAGGTACAAGAAGTTGATAAAACCTACTAACCAAAGCCTTCTCATACGCTTAACATGATAAGTCATGTCATATGTTATTTCAATTGCATTGAGATGAACAACTACATATAAGATGAAAATGGATTATAAAATTATGAAGTAATAATCAGGTATTGACTCTTCATATGTTATAATCACATTTGTCGTTCGAGTTTTTTAAATCTAAAAACTCTCTTTTTTACTTTGTTACATCCAAACGGGTTGTAGATACAATTGAACCCTGTTAAAGTGAACTCGGATTAACATAGTATTCGCCCATAGTCACTTATATGAGGTGACGTCTCGAAGTGACTAGAGTGTGATGCGATTGATAGCAAGTTCAAGTGTTGTGGAGTCATATGAGAATGACTAGTTGATCACATAGGCAGACTGTTATGAACACTTTGTCGGGCCTTATGACCGCTTATAGAGTTCTGGCAAATTTATATAGCCTGGTCGTGGCGAGAGCTACTATAGTATTCTAATGAGTCGATTCTTTTGACTAAAGACTGTTTGCCTAAGGTGGCACAGTTTCAGATTAACTTTGATTTGTGTTACTACGACCTTCGTAAATGGGGTCAAATGGGCATATTTTGGGTTATAATGGCTGTGCCTAGTCGAAGGGAATAAGTGCGATAGGAATTGTCCACCCCTTGTCAGGGTTAAAACAATATCTCAGGGCCACTCAAGGAGTAATGAACTGGAAATGCGTGGCCACGCTCGGAAGGTATCTATGGTAGATAAATCCGGTCCATCAGTTATTCTCCAGATCGAGGAAACCACTCTCGATATGATCACTTGCAAGCACGACCTGAAAGACACCTTGCATTGAGTGTGAGATAGTAATAGGACAAGAGAATTGGTGACGCACACTTGTCGAGGACAAGTGGGAGATTGTTGGAATATGTGTCCTCCGACAATAATGCGATCACAACTGTCGATCATGACGATCACATGTTTAAGTCTCATTTTAAGAATACATGTGGAAAGTAATATTTTACTGTCAACTGGTCCACACATATCGGTAATGATTGGCTGACTAGAGTTTGACATTACTTACGACGGTGGTGATCAGTTGATCCCCTTAGGTCATACCTAAAGGGTAACACTCTTAATTGAATGTTTAATTGATTGTATGACGATACGAGTTAATTAAATTACCTAAAATTGACGGACGATTTTGGAAGTAATATTTACGTGTCTCATTGTAATTTGATTAAATAAGATACGGTCTAAGTAATCGAATTATTTTATTTCTTAGATGAAATTATTGTTTACGGAAACAATTGAAACGGAATGAATAATTTATTATAAATACAAGATGTTGTGATTTATAAATTGGTAAACCATTTTGGTACAAGTAATTGTGAATTACTATGTTAATTTTATAAGTGACATATTTTATTAATATGTTGATTTTTAATGGTTAAAAATATATTTTATAAATAAGATGTCATGAAATGTGTCACATATGACATATTGACAAAATCACAAATAAAATGGACTCATCCATTTTATGTATGTGTACCGAAATGGAGGGAGTATTTAGGATAAAATTGTGTTGATTATGTTAAGTGAAAAACATCATGATTAACCTAAAAGACTAGCTTTGCATGCCTAATTGCTTTTGTGAAGAGCATCTTGGCCATGCATTGGGTCCTTTCTTCCCCCCACTCGGTTTCCACCTAGAAAAGAAGAGTGTTTCTTCTTTAATCATTCCTCTTTTACACTATATTTTTTCTAGTGTAACATTCTTCTATTCTCTAACATATTACTAGAACTTAGAGAGATATAAAATACTCCATCATCTTTCCTTCTCTTGGCCGAAATACTAGAGAGCAAAAAACAATATTTTGGGTCAATTTTTGGTAAGATTAATATTGTTCTAGATCAAATAATATTAATCTTTTATGAGGTTACCTTGGGTATATGCTTTTGGGAGAGATTCTAAACTTGAATCTTTGTTCATCCATATGAGGAAAGCTCAAGAACTAACAAGAAGGAGATCTTGTTGGTGCCCATGAAACCGAAATAATCTTAGTAAGGATTGATGATTTCTTCTCTTTTAATTTATGGTTGCATGCATAGGATTTATGTTTAATTTTATGACTAAATTAAATCATCACATATATGAATATGTCAAGTAATGAGATATAGATTTCTAACATCCATGACACCCCATAGTGACCGGTTCAAAGTTGTAGGGTGAGTTCGCGACTTTAGGACATCTCCCAAGTCTTTGCATTAGCTCCTAACAACTCCTACACGAGTTCATTTTAGTTTGACTCCCTAGGTTCATTAGATTCATTAGTTACAGGTTCCAAAATCGTCGCTCTGATACCACTTTGGAACACCCCCATACACCAATGTGCCTTACCAAGACCACCTAATGCATGAGAGTGCTACCATCTCGATTACCCAAGGCAATGAATATCAAATAGACCATAAAAGAATGTACTTTAAATAAATAGTTTAAGTGAATACATCAAAAATCTAAAGACTGTAAAGTATGATACAACTGTTCCAAATCCAAAAACCAACTAAAGAAAATATATAGTTCGATAACACAGCGGAAGACTTCTAATAGACTCGTGAAGACTCATGCCCAGCTAATCCCACGCGCATCCAAATCATGCCTGCTCAAGAACTGCTCACCATCCCCGAATGGATCACCGCAGTTTTTAAAACAATTAAACGGGGTCAGTTACTGCTTACATAATATAAGATAATACAACGACAACAATACACACAATTCTCCAACACCGTCACATCACCAATCACCTGACTAGCCTAAAGGTCTAGTCCTGTCAGATTATGGCCGCAACCAGTAATCCTCACGGCTAGTGGGGGACCGCGGCCGTTCCCACCTAAGCCCCGCTCATCAATACCGAGTGCAAATCCATGTTCCTTAATGTGCACATCCCCTCTTGTGGCGGGTTCCACAAGGGGCGAATAAAGGGCGTGAAGCCATTCCCGTAAGTGACTCCACTCAGCCGATGGCGCACCTCGCGAACCACAGACAAACACAACTAACCAACCAACTACTACAACAACAATTACCAATTCAACACGATATAGATCAACAACATCAATCAACCATCAACAATCAACCAACCATATAATATACATGTAACCAATAACTGAGTAGGAAAATCCTACCTGGAAATGCAATCACCAATATCGTCACAACAGCGAACCAGAAACGTTCCTCTACGGAATCACCTCATATCAATCATACAATCATACAATCACCATCAACTATCCAAATACTCCCAAAACCCCCAAATTACCCAATTAGGGTTTTAACCAAAGTCAACGAAACAATTCAAAAACGGTACTAGGATCTTACCCACAACGCGACGGTCTCAACAGTGTAAAGGACTCTGGATTCCGACGACACAAGCCTTGGGATTTGATAGCAATGCGAAAGAGAAAAGCAACGTAACTTTGTTTTATCTTTGTGAAGTTTAGAATAGGGTAAAAAGTGAAAAGAAACTGACGAAAGGTGTTTATATATCTTTCTCGCGGTTGCTATCAAAACCCGGCAAAACAACCCGTAAAACCAACTTACTCGATCGAGTAAGTGACTTACTCGATCGAGTGCCCCCTACTCGATCGAGTGGCCCATACTCGATCGAGTACCCATCAGACATAACACTATTTCGTACGCAAAACTCACTTACTCGACAGAGTAAGCCTTACTCGATAGAGTACCCAACAGCTCAAAAATCCGTAGTATTACAACTATTACTTCCACGACATCTCATGTTAATAATATTACATTCACTACTCCTCATGTTACTGTTGTTTCTTTGACTACTCACGCTATTTTTACAGTTATATCCATTCCCGTTAATTTTATTAAACTCATATCTCAAAAAATAAAATATTTTTCATAAATCGAATTGTTAACTGATTTTTCACACTTTCTCCATTGTTCCTACTCTTACTTTCATTACATTTGTTTTGACTACTGTTACTTTCAGTACTCCCGCCGTCATTATCGTTTCTTTCACTACTCCTGTATTTAATAAATGTTAATTTCACAACTCCCGCTATTTTTACTATTACATTTACTACTCCTGTTGCTATTATTATTACTTTTATTACTATCATATGAGTAATTACTATCATATTTGCTGCATCCAATGTTATTACAATTATTTTATCAAATTTAATTTTTAAACTAGTTGATTATCTAAATTTATGGAATATACAAATTATGGAATATATAGTTTCCCTTTACATAGTTTCCAAAACATAACCTACTTATATTAAGTTTGTCTATGTTAAACAATTAACATCTTTGTAAATCTAAGAAACTATATAGTATAATCTTAAATGATCGTATCACATTTAAAGACATAGCATATAAAATTAAATAAATAAGTTATTTATCATCTATCTTTGATAAATCTAAAATTTACATATTGTCAAATTGGTTCATTCAAAATTTGATTTACAACTTTATTTGTAAAATATTTATTGAAAAATTTTAATTTGAGATAAAATTTAACTTGGTGAGAAAAAAAATTTGGGAAATTTTCTTTTTAGGATTGAAAAAAAACGATAATTAGATTATAAAATTTATTAAATAAAATAAGTGCGCTCAGAAATGAAAGAAAAAAAATGATCTCCCACAAATCAATTAAGAAAAAAAAAACGGAAAAATTATCAATATAAAAAATTCAAGAGTTAATTGATAAATAGTACCAATATAATCAATGATTAGTAACCAATACCAAAATATTAACATTTTTCTACGATCGGTACTAGGATGCCTAAAAATCTAATCTCAACCTACTTGAAAAAGTCCAAAAAGCCGTCATTCAAGTACAAATTGTGGGAGTATGTGTCCTCAATAATAGTGCGATCACATGATTTAATATCATAATCAAATCTCATATTAAGAATACGTAAGGGATGATTCATTTATATAGTCAACTGATCAACATTAATCAGTAATGATTGGCTAACTAGAGTTTTACATTACGGTCGTTTGACGGTGGTGATCAGTTGATCCCATAAGGTCACACCTATAGGACAAATTCCCTTAATAGACAAATTGATTAATTGTATGACGATCAAAGTTAATCAATTCCTTAAAATTGAACAATTCAATATGTGGGAGAGAATATTTATATCTTATTGTAATTTGATTAAATAAGATTTATTTTAGTAATTGAAATAATTTATTACTAAAATCGATTATTGTTTGTGAAACAATTGAGATAAGAATGAATGGTTAATTATAATTACAATATGTTGTGAATTATAATTATATGACCCATTTTATTTATGTGATAAAAAATCACTAGTCAATTTGTTGTAAGTAATTTAATTAATTTATAAAATGATATTTATTTGATAAATATGCATTAAAATTAATTAATAACATGTAACATTTTACATGTGACATTTTGTGTGACAAGTGACAAATTGACAAAATAAAATGGTAGTCCATTTTATGCATATGGACCGAAATGGAGGGTGTAAGAAGTGAGGATGATATTATTTTATGTGATAAAGTGCATAGCATCATGGCTATTACTTACTAGCTTAGACACCTACATTTTGGATAAGAGTAAAAGCAAAAGGAGATGCCAATTTTTGGCATTTACTCCTTGCCCTACCCGGCCACACTCTCTTTTATGATGAGATTTGTTCTCATTTTTACTCTACATTCATTCACATGCATTATCTCATATTCTCCTTCTCTCCCACTTCTCTCTAAACTAGTTTTAGAAAATCAAAAAATTATACATCCTAAATTCTAATCACAATATTAGATTACTAGTGTAGTAATAAGAATATTATTAGAATCATTTTGAGGATACTAGTGTATTAATCTATTTAATTAATATATTAGTTTAAGGGATTTGTTTTGGGTGCAATCAATAGGAGGATCTCTACATTGGGATTTTAGAGGATCATCCATTACATTTAAGCTTAAGATCAAATAAGGAAGGTGATCTTATTTGTGCCTATTATTTCGAGCCAAATAACAATGTAAGGGACATTGTTTTTCTCATTTAATCACTTATTTAGTTATGCATGCACTAGATCTAATGAACTCACATTAATATGTTAATTAGTTCACTATTAGAAGAGTCTAATAATAGGTATATGAACCTAACACAAATCTCCACTCACTCACTTCCAAAATCCTTCTCTTAGATGGAAACATTTTTAAAGTAGGAAAAAAATTAGAGTAAGAAGGCGAGTTAGTACCTATCGTAGAAAAAAGTTAATATTTTGGTACTGGTTACTAATTATTGATTATGTTGGTATTGATTATGAAAAAGATGACTAAAGTTGGTATTTTTTATCCATTTACCCAAAGTTCAATATGGAAAGACCTTAAGTTATAAAAAATGGTCATTATTTTACCAAAAAATAGTTAATTTTTCATATCGTAGGTACGGAGGTCATCCAATAGCATTTGCGTAAAAAAATATACGAAAAAATGAGCACAAGAGGAATGAAAATAATAATATCGATAAATTATAGAAATAAAAAAATGTTAGGAAAACACGAATACGTTTACATTTTAGAGAAAATGGTTTTGTTAACTTGGGCAAAAAAATGATGTCAAAATCATTAGTCGGGAGGGTAATATCAAAAATTTGATTGTTTTGGCCAAAATAATGTTTTTCCAGCAAAAATTTGTAAATCATATAATATTTTTGTAATTAAATAGTACGAAAGGTAAATTTTGAAAGAAAAAAAATAAACTTAAAAAGATTCAAAGTACTAATTATATCAACAAAGTTAACTTTCAGTTTCAGTAACACATCAAAAGAACTCTACAGTTAAGCGTGCTCAAGTGAGAGTAGTGTTGGGATGGGTGACCTCCTGGGAAGCCTCTTTGATGCGCGTGAATGGATGAGCGGTGAAACCAAAGAACGTTCAAATGAATCGAGTTAACTAGCGAAACCAGTACCGAGATTGACCGGGATTGTCACGATTCTATATATGATAAAATATCGATCGTGAAAAAAAATTATTTAACATTTTATTTATTGAATTTTCATATATATTTTTTGCCACGAGAATTATTTTTTGGCCACGGGAAATGTTTTGGCCACGGGAATTATTAGCCACGAGAGAATCCGTGGCCAATAATTTATTAATAGCCAAGTTCTTGTTTTTTCCCGTGGCTATCTCTTTGCCACGGCCACTTGCGTTACGGAAGGTATTCCCGTGGCCAAATGATTTAGCCACGGAAATTTAACACTTGTGCCACGAATTTAGCCGTGGCCTAAGTGCTCATTTGTAGTAGTGTACCGTTATTGACACCTCAGAACCTACGAACATCGTAAACATGGATCTATTGCAAGGAGTGTTAACATTTCGTCATCGCAATGCATATTCTAATGAGAAACAAATACTGGAATCAAGATTGAAAGCGATGAAATCCATAGAGAACAAGGCTGTTATTTCATATGCTTTTTATGCGTATGACTCTGTTATGTTGGCAGCCCATGCTCTTGAAACGTTTTTTAATCAAGGTGGAAACATATCATTCTCGAGTGATCCTAAGTTGAGCTCCACAAATCGAGGCGCTCTAAACTTATCATCTCTTCGTGTTTTTCAAGGAGGTGAAAAACTAAATCAGATACTACTAGCTACTAATTTCACTGGTGTATCAGGAGAAATCCAATTTGATTGAAGTAAGAACATACCTCATCCCGCACTTGACATTTTAAATATTGTCGGAAGTGGAAGCAATAAGATTGGGTATTGGTCAAATTATTCGGGGCTTTCTGTTATTACTCCAGAAATCCTATACCAAAAGTCTGCTAACAAATCTACTAGCAGTCAAAAACTTAATGGTGTTTTATGGCCAGGTCAAACAAGCAATGTTCCTCGAGGATGGACATTTCCTAATAATGGAAAGCCTTTGTTGATAGGAGTTCCTAATCGTGAAAGTTACAAAGATTTTGTTGGCAAGGACAAGGATCCACCAGGAGCAGAAGGATTTTGCATAGATGTCTTTGAAGCTGCTGTAAGGTTGCTTCCTTATGCTATTCCACGCATCTATGTACTCTATGGTGACGGTTTAAGAAACCCGAATTATGACAACCTCATCTACGATGTTTCACAAAATGTAAGTATAATTTTAAAAGTGTTTTTTTTTTACTATCATTTCCCTTTGGAAAGTGTACCATTGCCATGTTATCCTCGTTCACAAAAATGTTTTCTTCAATCTATATGAATAATTGTGTCCCGGGGACTATTTAAATCAATTTTCTTGCCTTTTCAATTTATCCCAGTGTTGTTTTAGTAAGACATGAGAGTTTACGTGGCTATTTTTTCTATTCATGTGCTTTTGCTATCAGAAATTTGATGCTGCTGTAGGGGACATTATTATCACGACGGATAGAACCAGAATGGTGGACTTTACACAACCATATGTTCAATCAGGTCTAGTTGTAGTTGCACCAGTAAGGAAGGTACAAACAAGTGCTTGGGCTTTCCTTAAACCTTTCACTTTCCGGATGTGGTGTGCTACTGGTGCTTTCTTTATATTCGTAGCAATTGTTGTTTGGATTCCTGAACATCGAGTGAATAGCGAATTTCGTGGTCAACCAAGTCAACAATTGATCACAATTGTCTGATATGTATCTGGTATTTCAACACGTTTAAATAAGATCATGCTATAGTATTGTACTTCTACGATTGATCTGCCAAAAAAATTGAAATGATAATTAATGAGGAGAAAAAATAATAATCATGAGATCTGGAAAGGATTGAGAAAATATTTTTTTTTTTCATGAAAAATGCCATTACTATCAATTATGCCTCCATGCTAAGACAATAATGTGTATGCTATGCAACTGCCCTTTACAGTACTTATCAAATAAGACTAAAAATATTGAAGATTTTGGCTGACATATGATTTCTTTTGTCATTCTTCTCCAAGAAAAAACATATTTGTACTTCAACAACTTGGAATAATTTTTCACTTTTTTGTTAACTAATAATGTCCTATAGAAATCATTTTTCTTATATTATTTTTCTAATTTCGCAGGTTTAGTTTTTCTCACACCGTAAGTAAATTAGGCTCCTTTATGTTTGTTTGTGTTTCAACATCTTTGATTTTTCCTTTTTAACATCTCCCCAAGCTCAAATTTTGCTCAATCATATTGTTTATTAATTTTTTTTGATTAATTTTGGTCTTGGAAACAACATATGACATTAATTTCTTTAATTTTACAGGAGAGAATACTCAAAGCACTTTAGGGAGATTTGTGTTGATTATATGGTTGTTTGTGGTTTTAATTATCAATTCAAGTTATACAACTAGCTTAACATCCATATTGACAGTACAACAACTTTATTCGAGAATTGATGGAATCGATACTTTGATCTCAAGTAATGAGCCAATTGGGATCCACGATGGCTCATTTGTTTATGATTATCTTGTCAAAGAACTTAACGTCGCAGAATCAAGAATTAAAACTCTTAAGAACCAAGACGAGTATGGTGATGCACTTAGGCGTGGCCCGAACAATGGAGGAGTAGCTGCGACTTCCTTATGTTCAATTGTTCTTGTCGTACAGCAATTGCGAATTCCAGATAGTAGGACAAGTGTTTACAAAAAGCGGCTGGGGATTTGTAAGTAATTTTTTTTTTTTTTTTTTTTTGCGTTGCACGCTTCGCTTCATTAGAAAATAATTGTCCGATATTCTCTTTTAAATTATTCGATTTACTAACCAACTTGCATTTTGTTTTACCTCAAATTTGATATCATTAAAGATAGATGTACTTTTCCAATGTACTCTTTTAAATAATTATTTAACAAACAATTTCTTAATCTTAAACGCATTACTGCTTAAAAAAACAAAAAACAAAAAAAACTTTTTGTTGTATTCAATTGATCTTTCAAATCAAAAACAAAATTAGCATTTATATAAATACTAATGTTGTGTCTGATCCCGTCCGGGCTACCTAAATTTACCATTTAAATATTATTTTGTATGAAATATAATAGTGTTGACTTGTCTAATTCATATATTTTTAATACATTTTTTTACTGACATTTCTTAAATTATGATTAAGATAAAATTTATCAACCAAATTATGAGACACATTTAGCAGTCTATTTGCTACTACTATTACTTTCACTATTTTTCATGTTACTATTATTATTTTCACTTTTTCATTTACAACATTTTTTTTCACTAATCCTTTTGTTACTACTATTTCTTTTCCCACAAATTCTCATTTGTGACGGCGATATCCGTCACAAACTTGTGACGGGTACCGTTTCCTCTAACAAAATGCCCATGGAGAGGTGAGTGGGAAGCACATGGGGGTGTCCCACCTTGTCCCCTCTCCCTTTTTTGTGAGAGGTCACAAGCTTGTGACGGGATTAGCCCGTCACAAGCAAGACTAGCTGTTCTTTTCCTACTCTCCCTACTACTACCGTTACTTTAATTACTTATTCCACTACTTCATGCCATGACTTTTTTTTTAAATTGATTTTAAGAAAAAAAATTATCAACCAAATAATAAGATATATTCATTACTCTAACCACTACTGATGTTAGTTTTACTACTAATGTTATTAATATTGTTATTTTTACTACTCTCATTGCTACTATTGTTACTTTTGCTATTTACGCCCCTACTATTATTATTTTCACTACCCCCGCTTCTACTATTATTAAAAAATAAATAAATAAATTATTTTGACATCATAATGATTATATTTCTTATTATTCTACTTATAATTTTTCTTTTTTCTCTTTTATTTATTTTGTGCTTTCATTATAATAATAATAATATATTATTATTATTATTATTATTATTATTATTATTATTATTATTATTATTATTTCTTCTTCTTCTTCTTATTATTATTATTATTATTATTATTATTATTATTATTATTATTATTATTATTATTATTATTATTATTATTATTATTATTATTATTATGTTCCTTTTCAACTCTTCTTACTTAAATATCCGTATTTTGTGAGCCATATTGGATGTCCTTGACAGTTTTAGATGAAGCTTCATGTCAGCCGATCCCATATCATTTTGGGGTATGGCTATGATGTTGTTATAGACATCACAATGATGTCATAAATTTTTAACTAAGAAGTCATGTAATTTTTTTTTCCCATCTTATTTAAACTTTCTAATTTATAATTGCACTCTTAGATTTTAATTATATTTTCTAAATTAATTAATTTCGTAATATTGCATTGTATTGTACAATATAGTATATTATGAAATTTTATATATCTAATACTATATTGCATAATGAAATTTTATATATTTATGTCATTTATTGAAATTATTGGTTTGTGGTTTATATATATGGTACTCCGTATTAGATAGATCAGAGATTTTTCGCCCATGAATATTACGTGGATCTTGCATCCACAAATTTTAATGTTCTTCACAAAATATATGGCTTTTTTTGGAGACAAACAACTAAATTATTCTTTAAGAAATATAAAACAATAATTCATGCAACATTAAAAAATTTCATCTCCAATTGTAGGCATTCCAACGTGACTCGCCTGTGGCAGTTGATTTATCAGCGAATCTTCTTAAACTCTCAGAAAATGGTGAACTACAAAGAATCCATGACAAGTGGTTATTGCTTAAAGGCTGCTCGAATCAATTCAATGTTGACGATAATCGACTTTCACTTCAAAGTTTTTGGGGCTTATTCTTAATTTGTGGCATCGTCTGCTCTTTGGCACTTGGTATATTTTTCGGTAGAGTGCTTTATCAGTACATTAAATATGTTCCCAAAGTTGACCAAGATGAAATTGTAGATGTAGAACCTACGAGGCCCAGACATAGTAGACATGTCAGGGCAACCAGCTTTAAGGACTTGATTCATTTCATGGATACAAAAGAAGCTGAGATAACCATGGGTAGTTTTAAACGAAAAACTAGTATTAATAGTACGCGATTACAAGCCGGTCCGAGTTTTCGTTTAGGCACATAATCCAATTCACCAATATGATTATAGGTTATACTATTGTTATGGAATCCCTATTTGAAAATAGAGATGATAATTTTGGGGGTAATACATATATATATATATATATATATATATATATATATATATATATATATATATATATATATATATATATATATATATATATATATATATATATATATATATATATATATATATATATATTCTATAGTTTATTATATTTAAAGGTGTATTAAATATAATAAGTTTATGAATGTGATATTCATCTGAATAAATGCATGTGTATCCAGCATGTGTGTGTAATAAGAATACACATATATCTTCTCAATGTTCTACTCTTCTCAATAGTTTATCTTGTATATTCTAACTTTCAAAATATTACCTTCTCTTATGTAAAGTGTATATTGTGATGTATGATTTGTAGCTAGATTACGTAGGATTTAGTCGTTGTATATATTATATTTATATTTAAAAACTTATTGATAATATAAATGACTAAGCCATCTTATCGTCATATCATATTACCTTGAACGATCCCTCTCCTTCTTCCCTATAAGCGCCGTTAATCATGGTTGGTCATGCTACTACTCTCATCAACCCTAATGATAACCATCATCCTCTACATTATTGTTAATTTTGCTAATTGTACCAAACTCACTCTTACCACCAATTTTCATTGGCATAAAGAAATCATGTCCATTGTATTCGGTTATAACCTTCTCAAATATATATTCATGCCTCTCATCCAGTGCCATAAAAAACCCTTTATGTTATTTTCAATGACAAATCTACTCCTATTCCTGCCTATCTCAATTGGTGTCACACGTTACTTGTTGGTGCCCTTCTTGGTATGTAATATGACTCCATCTTTACCTTAGTTGTCCTTGATGATAGTTCTCACATTATATGGAAAACCTTTGCTGCAACTTGTGATAACCCCTCAAGAGTTCATATTCTTCAATTCAGAACCCATCTACAAAATCTAACCAAAGACTAAAACTATTTTGAATACAACCAGACTATATAACCGATTAATCGTCATCTGATCGACTTGCTCGAATGAGCAAGCCTATGGATCCTGAAGACACAATTGAATAAGTTATCAAATAACTTGACTATGATTCATGTAAAGACATTGTCGACATAGAACATGCTCGTGACATTATTATTTGAGACGCTTCATGAGAA
Source organism: Silene latifolia (assembly GCF_048544455.1). Classification (NCBI taxonomy): domain Eukaryota; kingdom Viridiplantae; phylum Streptophyta; class Magnoliopsida; order Caryophyllales; family Caryophyllaceae; genus Silene; species Silene latifolia. The sequence continues at coordinate 71,663,898 of NC_133537.1, read as the reverse complement.
ATTTATGGACTATAAAGTCACTGGCTCTCGCCCTACTACCAACTTCATACACTTTCCTGCTTTTATACACGCTACTACTTATCGCCCCAACCAAAATTGCAATACCTATCATCCACCTCCCTCAAACACCTCTCTTACCATACTTCTTTCACTTCCAAATCAACTTGTCCAATCTTTTCTAAAATCTCCCACCACCACTCCATGCAAGAGTTGATGCTAATATTGTCGCACCCTTGGTCACTTTATCTCTCAATGCTCTACCCTAGTGTGTCTTTCCATCCTCTCATCCATTTTACACTATCCAGTCCTTAAGTGCATAAAATCACCATTCCACCTCTGAACCCCCGCAGTTATATAATAAAGTAAACACAAATGCTTCAACGGAAAATATGAGATTTTAAAAACTTTAATGATAAAACCGTGGTGTCACTAAAACATAAACCAAAATTCAAGTTTAAGAAATATTTTAATACAAGTTACCACTTAAATGAATTTAAGGAATCCCGATCCCTTGATAATACACAAATACAATACTAAACACGACTATAAACTATAGTGAAAGGTTAACCGTTGTAAGTACAACGCTCGCTAACTCACTCGTCGAAACCCCCAAATAAGAATCAACCTGCAACATTTTCATTTATTAAAAATGAATGCCATAGTCAGTGAGGCGTAATTCAGGGTTCTCCCAGCCATATTACATCAAAACAGACATAGGCAAGAGCATATTAAAGCATGTACAACATAATCAAATGACCTAACACCTATGACATAAGAATAGTAATCAATACAGGTGAATTCAACCGTGAACAATGGCATACAAGACATTTATATGAGATAATCCAATCAAACCATCATAAATGATAACACAACCAATAGTCGATACACACATCATGTGACATGGATAACGAGAGGGCAACAATATAATACATGTGAGTTATGACTGTAGCCATTTCCTTTGAAAGTATTTAACATACAATGTACAGGATATCGCCACTAATGTCACACGCATACCTATGACTTGCATCTCACCACAAGTACGAATGGGAACATCCATCCCGCTGATCATATCGATACTAGGTGGCTTGAATCTCACCAAAAGACTCTTATCATCCAAAATATTCAAGACATAAGTCTCATGGTAAATGACATATGTAAAGCATCTACTAAGCAAGACTTGTACTCAAACTCTTGGGATAAATATTTCCCAAGTCAACATGCGATAAACATTTCGCAATTTCTAGACTCAATCGTCCTAGTAGGACAACGATAATAATACGGTCCTAATCTAAACCTGGATCCAGACTCTCGGGATGAACATTTCCTGATTCGAAATGCGATAAACGCCTCGCATCCAAGACTCGATGGAACAGATTGGAAGCCGAGTACCCCGAATCCGGAAAAACAGCCAACAGAAGGGGTGGAAAGAGAATGAGCATACCAAATCCGGTAGAATGGCCAACAAAAGTAGCGTAAAGAGAAGGAGCATACCAAATCCAGCAGAACGGCCAACGAAAGTGGCGTAAACAATGTCAAGCTAGCATGCAAAGCACGATGACACTACCATATGCAAACAAGATATAGAATGTACTCTCACCACTTAGACACTAAGTCCAATAAGCAATGAGGGCCCAAAAGCCATGAGAGATCGACTCTATCAAAACATACATGATTCCAAGGGCCATTCATGGTAAACATGACACACTTGAGTCAACATCCAAAAACCGTTAACAAGCATGTAAGTGACTCACATAGGAATAATCCATGGTGATATTTTGCATACATAATACCAATCATTATAAATATGAAATACTTGGGTCAAACACACATAAAATTCACTTAACATGTGAATGTGGGAAATAATCTGTATACTTCCCTTAATTTAGAAGGATTATAACGAATTTAACAATGATGATTAAAGGTCATAAACAAAATACATAAAAAAAGTATAAAGGATTCAGAATTAACCTTCGGTCCTAGCAAAATTGGCCTAAGAACAATATCAAAATTGATATTCACCTATCAGTTGCACCCAAGACGATATGAGATATGCCCTATTGATTGTGCTAGAATCGATCTAAAATTTTCTGTAAAATTTAGTTGTTTTTGTGTTTTTCTGATGAGAAAGATGAGGCAAGGTCAAGAAAAAGAATTAGGGTAGAATAATTCTCTCCCTTTCTTTCTTATACTGGCCGAAAATTAGGATGAATAATACTTTCCTATTTTCGGCCCAACTGACCGAAATAAGGAGTATATTCTCCTTATTTTTGGTCTTTCCAAAAATATATAAAATGTGTTGAATTGTCATCTAGTGAGGATCGAACCCATGACCTCTTGGTATGTGTACCCTCACTATTACCACTATGACACATTCATCTTGTTGATATTAAATATAACTGATTATATTTAATTAAGAATTAACAAATTAATTCGTCCAAGCTAACATTACATATATTTATTTAAATATAACTTATTATATTTAATTTACGAATTGACAGTTAATTCGTCTCAACTAATATTATTTAATTTTCATTAAATAATTATCTCATTAACACATTGACTAACTTTTTAGTCATATTGGGCATCAATGTGATTATATTTCTATAACCACATTTCTCAAACACATCCTATAGGTGTGACCTTTAGGGACCAGTTGATCACCGCCATCTGTATGATAATAACGTCAAACTTTCTACCAAGCCAACCGTTATTAGGTAAACGTTAATCAACTGATTAAATATACGAAGTATACCCTTGTGAACCTGTAAGAGATTTACAAATGTTATCACACTAATTTGTGGAGGACACAAGCTCCAACAAACTCCCACTTGTCCTCACAAGTGTATGTGCGATAACCGATTCTCATATCCTATAAAATTTCTCCCACTCAATGTAAAACAATTTGCAAATCCGAATTCACAAAGGTCGTATTTTACAAGCGATCAATATCAAGAGTGGTTTCCCCGACTAGAGAGTAACTTAACTAATAAACGAATCAACATTCGAGCATGGCCATGCATTTCAGTTACAACTCCTCGAGTGGCCCTGAGAAATAACTATACCTGATAAGGGTTGGATATTTTCCTCAACTCGAATCCTGCAGATGTAAGCGCGATGAAATGACCCGGAAAAATATACTTAGCCTCCGATTACGCGGACGTGAGAAAGAAACCAAAGTCACCCAAAAACTTCCCTAATCTCAAAAGACAGTCGATAGTCAAAAGAATCGACTCTAGGAACACAATGGAAGTCCTATCCACGACCTGGCACTGAATGTTATTAAACATTTAGGACTCCATTACGTTGTCACAAAAATTTGTCCTACGAGGTATCGTCATAACCTCGTATCTGTGATCGATCAGTCAACCGTTTGACTTATGGCTCGTTGAACCCACCATCAATCGACTGCACAATATAATAGCCGGAGTTATCAGCTCACATTGGCGATTACAGACCAAAACAAATATAATGTAATTCAGTTCACTTTGTGGCGTTCAATGTTGTCAGTACAATCCACATGAAAAACAAAAATATTATATATATAAAACGATGAAGTTATAAATAGTATATGAAAAAGATAATGTATCAAATCCATAATCACGTACTACAACTCAGGAACATGTTTAATTTCCATGGAATTAATATGCCCTACATGCTTATCATAATTCAACGGTTTGGTGAGAGGATCTGCGATGTTATCATCCGTCGCAATCTTGTCAATCACTATCTCTTCTTGCTCCACGTAATCACGGATCAGGTGAGCTTTCCGAAGTACATGTCTAGATTTGTTGCTAGACTTTGGCTCCTTAGCCTGAAAGATGGCACCTCTATTGTCACAATAGATGGTGATCGGGTCATTCGAACTAGGAACTACCGAAAGCCCTTGTAGGAATTGACGCATCCATATCGCTTCCTTTGCTGCCTCCGAAGCGGCATAGTACTCAGATTCAGTAGTAGAATCTGCTACAACACTCTGTTTGGAACTCTTCCAGCTGACCGCAGCACCATTAAGAGTGAAGACGAACCCGGACTGAGATTTTGAATCATCTCGATCCGTTTGGAAGCTAGCATCTGCGTAACCGGTTGCGCATAGCTTAGTATCTCCTCCATAAGTCAATACCCAATCCTTAGTCCTCCGTAGGTACTTGAGGATATTTTTAACTGTTATCCAGTGTGTTTCACCCGGAGTCTTTTGGTACCGACTCGTCATGCTCAATGCATATGCCACGTCTGGACGTGTGTATATCATGGCATACATGATCGATCCTATTGCAGATGCATAAGGAACACGACTCATGCGCTCTATCCCTTCAGGCGTCGTGGGTAACTGAGACTTGCTCAACTGCAACCCAATCGTCATAGGAAGGTTCCCCTTCTTGGAGTTGGTCATGCTGAACCTCTCAAGAACCTTATCCAAATAAGACTCCTGACTAAGTGATAACGTCCGTCGTGATCTATCTCGGTAGATACGGATTCCCAAAATGCGCTGTGCCTCACCCATATCTTTCATCTAGAAATGGTTCTTCAACCATTCTTTAACCGAAGATAGGAGAGGAATGTCATTCCCAATCAAGAGTATGTCATCGACATACAATATCAAGAATACAATCTTGCTCCCACTCGACTTGATATATAAGCATGGTTCTTCGACCGATCGAGTGAAACCATACTCTTTTATCACTTGGTCGAAACGATGATTCCAACTCCGAGAAGCTTGCTTAAGTCCATAAATGGAACGCTTAAGCTTGCATACTTTCTTAGGATGCTCAGGATCTATGAAACCTTCGGGTTGCACCATGTACAACTCTTCCTCCAAATAACCGTTTAAGAAGGCGGTTTTCACATCCATTTGCCAAATTTCATAATCATGAAATGCGACAATCGCTAAGATTATCCGAATGGAACGTAGCATGACTACAGGTGCAAAAATTTCATCATAATGCAATCCTTGCACTTGAGTGAAACCTTTTGTCACAAGTCGTGCCTTATAGATATATGGTTGCGCGTCTACAGAACGCTTTATTTTGTAAAGCCATTTGCACTGTAGAGGTTTTACCTTATTAGGTAAATCAACTAGATCCCATACGTTATTCTCATACATGGAGTCCATCTCGGATTGCATGGCTTCGAGCCATAGCTTTGAGTCGGAACAGGCCATAGCACCTTTATAGGTTGCGGGTTCATTACTTTCGAGAATTAAAACGTCATTCTCCTCGACCATACCAATGTATCTGTCCGGAGGATGAGAGTCTCTACGCGACCTCCTAGGTTCCTCAGGAATATTAACCGTATCATCAGTTGGAGGAACAACTTCCTCCATCCGTTCCTCGGTTGTTGGTTCTAGAATCTCTGACAGCTCGAAGGTTCTATTACTCGACTTGTTCTCGAGAAATTTTTTCTCTAAGAACCTCGCACTAGCCGCAACAAAAACTCGATGTTCGGTAGGCGAATAGAAGTATAGACCAAATGTTCCTTTTGGATAACCTATAAAGTATGTCTTGACCGATCGCGGGCCGAGATTATCCTCGTGTCTCCACTTGACATAAGCCTCGCAGCCCCAAACCCGAATAAAGGACAAGTTAGGGACCGTTCCCTTCCATATTTCATATGGAGTCTTGTCGACAGCTTTAGACGGACTTCGGTTAAGTATAAGAGCGGCTGACAAAAGAGCATAACCCCATAATGAATCAGGCACTACCGTGTGACTCATCATGGATCGAACCATATCAAGTAAGGTTCGATTTCTCCATTCGGACACACCATTCAATTGAGGTGTTCCAGGTGGAGTTAATCGCAAAACGATTCCACAGTCTTTCAGGTGTTGATCAAACTCATTTGAAAGATATTCGCCACCCCGATCTGAACGGAGTGCTTTAATATTTCTACCCATTTGGTTCTGTACCCTGTTCTGGTATTCCTTGAATTTCTCAAAGGACTCACTTGTATGCTTCATTAAGTAGACATATCCGTATCTACTCAAATCGTCCGTGAAAGTGATAAAATATCTATAGCCATCTCTAGCGGTAATTGACATAGGTCCACATACGTCCGTATGTATGAGTCCTAATAGGTCACTAACGCGCATTCCAATACCTTTGAAGGAAATTCGAGTCATCTTGCCAATGAGACATGATTCACACGTGCCATATGTAGAAAAATCGAATGCGGGAATAGTCCCATTATCGACGAGTTTCTTCACGCGTTTCGCATTTATGTGTCCCATTCGACAATGCCATAGATAGGTTTGATCTTTGTCACCAACCTTTAATTTCTTATTATTCATGTGTAATACTTCCGTGGTTTGATCTAAGATATAAATTCCATTCATGGAAACTGCTTTGCCATAAATCATTTCATTAAAAGAGAAAATACAACTATTATCCTTTATTGAAAATGTAAAACCGTCTTTAGCAAGTACGGAAACAGAAGTAATGTTCTTAGATAAACTGGGTACATAGTAACAGTTATTTAAAAATAACTCAAAACCACTAGGGAGTTGGATTACATATGTTCCCTTCGAGGCAGCAGCAGCAACTCGTGCTCCATTCCCGACTCGCAGGTCCACATCACCTTTTTCGAGAGGTATGATGTTCTTTAGGCCTTGCAAATGATTACACAGATGAGAACCACAACCAGTATCAAGTACCCAAGTTCCGAAACTTGCATGGTTAATCTCAATCATATGAATATAAGATGACATACCAACAGGAACGACGCGGCCTGCCTTAATGTCCTCACGGTAGACGGGACAGTTCCTCCTCCAATGTCCAGTCTTGTTACAATGGTGGCACTCTATGTCACCGCCCTTGCTCTTAGCCTTTCCCTGTGAGCCACTAGTCTTACCAGGCACACTCTTACCGTTTCCTGGCTTCTTAAACTTTGGCTTACCTACAACTAGGTCGCCATGAGCCTTGCCCTTACCTTTACCCTTGTTGTAAATCGTGAGAACATCCTGCTTCATGCTCCCACTCAATTTCATATCCTTCTCGGTCTGTACGAGAAGAGAGTGTAGCTCATAAGGACTCTTTTTCAAGTCATTCATGTAGTAGTTCGCCCTGAAAAGGGCAAAACCATCATGAAGAGAATGAAGCATTCGGCAATGACAATGCTCTCACTGATTTTACAATTCAGTGCCTCCAGCTTCTCGACATTCTCAATCATGTGAATAATGTGTGGGCTAACCGGTTGGCCCTTCTGGAGTTTCGCATCAAAGAAGCGACATGTATGCTCATATGTAACGATTCTCGGTGCTTTTGAGAACTCGTTAGTGAGCGTGGTGAAAATCTTGTTTGTACCTTGGGCAATGAAGCGTCTCTGCAAATTGGTTTCCATTGCAAAGATGAGTACGTTCTTTATCGCACCCGCTTCCATAACGAAATCACTATAAGCGAGTGACTCGTTGGCTCCTGCATTGGGGCTTGGGTTGACCGGTAATGGCTCGATTAAATACCCGAGCTTACCGTCGCATGGCGACATTCCGTAGTGCCGCCTCCCGATCCGCAAAAATTGGACCCATCATTCTTCGATCAGTGGACGATTCATTTGGTCCATGAACATTTTTAGCCAGACGAACGATCCAAAGGTGGCACTAGGCATTGGGATTGCGTTATTTCCAGCCATTTGTTGTAACAGTATTATCGATAATAAACGTGTTCTACACTGCGAAAGAAGAATAAAATAATAAGCATGTGCATCGTTTTGATTTTAAGTCTAATGAACTAATGTCATAACGCGAAGACTCAAAACATTTATACAATTGACCTCCCTCAAGAATTATATAAATGACCCCAAGACTCAATTCTCTGCAAATTGATAAACTAACCTTTTAGCTAATTCTACCGTTAGAATTCTTGGTCGACAAATTTCTGTAATAAATTCTATCTTTAGTCCATCATAATCACGAGAAACTCTTCGGACTATGATGTTGAGGTAAACTAAGTCAACACAACTACTTCCCCAACGTAGAAGGGGTCATATTAGGCCTACCGACGAAGAAGGGATTTATAGATGTTTGCCCTTATAAAGACTAATCTCAATTTCCGTTTTAGAGGAAGATCCCATCAACTTTATTTTAATTCATTTTAAGTGAACTATAATCTAGCATGCGAGAATGAATAAACTAAGGTGATGGCTTAAAGACCGTGACATCTGCATGTCCATGAAAACTAACATACAACCTATATGAGTCAATTTTCATGCATTTTAGTAGTAGGTGGTTTGGTTTTAGGCGGAATATGATGCAATTACTAACATGTGAATGAAAAGCAATAATAATGAAAAAACGTAAAAAAACAGTAAAAGTCCTAGTGTGGCTTATCCTATCAAAATGAACAATAAATACAAGTTTGGAATCCATCCTTGGACCCGAGAAGCTTGTCTTGATGTTCCATCTTGATCCATGTAGCGGGAGTGAGCTTGAATCTTCATCTTTAGTCTTCTTTGAAATTACAATAAATAAAATTACATAATTGACCTATTTATTACATTCTAATTTCAAAACCCAAAACTAAAATAAAGGAGATTCGAGATCTCATAATTACATAAAAATCTTGTTTCCTTCATTACGAAAACATAATTTGACTAAGGCCACACTAAGTATTACAAATTACAACCGATTGCAAAAATAAATACGTAAATAAAATTCATTCATTCGATTCATTCAACAAAATTAAAAGCATCAACTAAAATAAATTAAACATACATAACACAATTCCTTAATTATGTTGATTAATTTATCCAAACCACCTATTTAAATTAAATTAAGTGATAATTCCGCAATTAATCACATTAATTTCAATATTAATCCATATTAAACTTGTAATATGAATTCTATCCGTCAAAATTTTAAACTGCTTTAAAATAAATCGGTATCGTTAAAATGTGAACCGTTTCACAATTTATAATTGGCCAAAATAAAAAAACTTCCCTTTTTTTTCTTGTTTGGTCTCGGCTGAACCAAATAAAAGAATTTTTTTTTTATTAAAATCCCAGCTCTCGGCTGGAAAAAGAAAACAGCCAAAAAAAAATTTTTTTTATTTATCCGGCAATAAGAAAAAAAAAATTTCCCTCTTTTTTTATGCGGCAAAAAGGAAAAAAAAAAAAAAAAACAAAACTTTCCTTTTCTTTTTCTGATTCGGTAAATAAAAAAAAATTCCTAAAAACCGTTTTTTTTCCTCAACGGTAAACCCTAAAAAAAAGAGCCGTCAAAAATAATATTTCCCTTTTGCGGCAAAAGGCCCTAATTCAAAGATTTGATGAAAAATGTTTAAGTTGCTATTAGCAAATGCATTAACGAACATGATTAATCGTATATGCTAAAACTATATAGCAAAAACAAATTCTTATATCAATGACATGATGATACTATATGTATTTGAACTTAATCTGCATTAAATCAAAATCTACCAATTCTTCATATGATAATTTTAACCGATTAAAACAATGATATGATCTAAAGAAATTGGAGATAAATCATCAAACAAAAGGAAAAACGAAAGAAGGAAAAAAAAAACAGGCCGAAAGATAAAAAAAACTCGGCCAAAAAAAATTTTTCAGCCGAAAAAAAAAACGAAACCCTAATTTTTCGAGAATTAGGTTATTGTTTACATACAATTTTTTATGAAAATCATCAAAATTAAACTTCGTGGCCTTTGCTCTGATACCACTTGTGGGAAATAATCTGTATACTTCCCTTAATTTAGAAGGATTATAACGAATTTAACAATGATGATTAAAGGTCATAAACAAAATACATAAACAAAGTATAAAAGATTCAGAATTAACCTTCGGTCCTAGCAAAATTGGCCTAAGAACAATATCAAAATTGATATTCACCTATCAGTTGCACCCAAGACGATATGAGATATGCCCTATTGATTGTGCTAGAATCGATCTACAATTTTCTGTAAAATTTAGTTGTTTTTGTGTTTTTCTGATGAGAAAGATGAGGCAAGGTCAAGAAAAAGAATTAGGGTAGAATAATTCTCTCCCTTTCTTTCTTATACTGGCCGAAAATTAGGATGAATAATACTTTCCTATTTTCGGCCCAACTGACCGAAATAAGGAGTATATTCTCCTTATTTTTGGTCTTTCCAAAAATATATAAAATGTGTTGAATTGTCATCTAGTGAGGATCGAACCCATGACCTCTTGGTATGTGTACCCTCACTATTACCACTATGACACATTCATCTTGTTGATATTAAATATAACTGATTATATTTAATTACGAATTAACAGATTAATTCGTCCAAGCTAACATTACATATATTTAATTAAATATAACTTATTATATTTAATTTACGAAATTGATTAATTGTCTCAACTAATATTATTTAATTTTTATTAAATAATTATCTCATCAACACATTGACTAACTTTTTAGTCATATTGGGCATCAATGTGATTATATTTCTATAACCACATTTCTCAAACACATCCTATAGGTGTGACCTTTAGGGACCAAATGATCACCGCCATATCCGTATGATAATAACGTCAAACTTTCTAGCAAGCCAACCGTTATTAGGTAAACATTAATCAACTGATTAAATATACGAAGTATACCCTTGTGAACCTGTAAGAGATTTACAAATGTTATCACACTAATTTGTGGAGGACACAAGCTCCAACAGTGAATATGTCAAATATGATATACATGTGTGAAGCATCTTAAAATCGTCACTAAACATGTAATGAGACTTAATTCAAGTGCTCCAATGTTAAACAAGTGTTAATACGTCATTTAACATGTGAGCAAATAAAATTCAATGCATAAGAAGCTATGTTACAAATGAATAGCATAAATATTTCTTTTTGTACGAAGGAGAACCTTCTAATATACTTGGAAAAGTAAAATAGACGCCATTTACTCGTACGGACTCCGAATTGAGTGTTTCAAAAGGCTAAACCACTTAATTTTCCAATGCCGATCCATCCATGTACTTAAAATAAGCAAAACAGATCAGTAAGGGTCATCTCGTTTAGGGAGCAGACCATCCCGGGCGGGAAGAAGCAGCACTAAGAAGAGGGAAAGTCCTGAGGTCGATCCCGGTCAGAGATCATTTGGTCCCGGTCAGGGATAAGGCCGTTCTGGTCAGGGAATAGTTGATCCCGGTCAGGGATGGGATTTAGGCGCAAAGAAAGGAGTTTTGAGGTACATCCCGGGCAGGAAGGGGGAACATCCCGGCCGGGAAGGAGCAGAGGCGCGCTAGTGAGACTAGGGACGAGTTTGGGGAAGACTCATTTCGTTCTTAAATTCGTTCCAATGACATTAAACAATACGAGGAGTGCAATTAATCACTAATTATGGTGTGAAGTTATTGCTCGTCGTTAAAGCTATCAACCAAAACAATATTTCTAACTCTACAAACTACTCTTTAGTGGAGTGGTAAGTAAAGGTCGGATCCCAAGGGACAGGTATTGATTTAGGATTTCAATTGCAAGTAGTTTATGTCTTAGGGTGTCACAAATTTGGGTTGAGATGAGATGTAATCTAAACTAATCAACAAGATGAATGTAAATTAAGAAAACAATGTAAAGCAATTAAAGGGGTTTTGTAAACATTTATTAAGGGCACTAGGGTGTCATGGGTTCATAAGGGAATCATGGAAATAGATCATACAAACATGTTCTCAAATAGATGCAAGCAACTTATTGTTGTGATGGAATCGAGTTAGTGTATATCTTACAATTCCTAGGAAGATTTAGGTCCCGGAGCCGAGTCGATCAAGACTTTACAACACCTATAAGTCGACTTAGTCTATTCTTATTAAACTCTATGCATGGTCTAACAAGGCTTGAGTTGGCTTATATCTTACAAGCCTCATTGAAAAGATAAGAGATGGGTACAAAATGTAAGGTTTCATAGTCTAGCATTTTATCAAACATAATATGTTCATAGGTTGAAATCACAACAAGCAAGCATATAATTATGAAAGCATATTAATTTAAGCATAGATTTAATCCCATGATTGATTTCCCTAGTTCCCCATTAACCCTAGCTTAAGAGACTACTCACTCATGATCAAGTTTAATATGCTAATAGGGTTGTCAATCATACTAACAAAGCAAAACATGATGAACAAGTGATGTAATTAACAATAATTAAGCAAAGGTAAAAAGGATTATACCTATTTGAGATGATCCACATAATAAAGCAAAGAATAATAGAAGTAAACTTGATGATTGATGGAAGGTTGTCAATCCTCCAATAAACCCCAAATAATCTTCTAATTACCCAACTAAAACTAAAAACAATTGAGAGATTAGGGAAAGATTATGATGTGATTAATATTGAAATGTGTATTACAACTTGAATTAAGACTAAATTAAGAGAGATTAATACTTGATTAAGAGATAATTATTAGATGATGCTAATCTAGGTAGTACAATAAGGTATTTATACTAAAATTAAGTACAAGGATTAGGGTTACTAAGGGCTTAAATGACGATTAAGACCCTAGATTTTAAAACTACCAGACCCCCTTTCGCAGGATGTACAAAATTTCACATTTTTATTTTTCTAAACCAATACCTTTTTAACCCTTCTTAGTTCTCTCTAAAAATCATATTTATTTTAGTATGTTTTTACTAGCATTTTAACATTTTTGTCCCAACTCAAAACGAAGATAATTCTTTTGTTAATCATTATTTGATTCCATCTTAAATATTTAAAATTTTCATTTACTTGACCTCGTTTGACTTTGTAATATATACCCGTCTTTTTCTCGAAAAGTAAAATAACATATTATGTGTTATTAAATATCTATAACGCGATTATTGTCAACGCGTGACCAGACCAAGTTATTTAAGTAGTTGAGTCTCACTTCCGTCGGTTACACCATTAATATTATGAAAATTTCTTCGGTTTGAAATATTTTCTGTCTTAAAAATAAAATTATCGTATTAAAAAAATCCCAAAACTTATCTTATAAATTAAAATCGAGTCAGTTATAAAACAAATGGTAAATTAGAATAATTGGGCCAAATGGACACTTACGTGCCCATCTCCTCATCCTTCATGGACACCTAAACCAACATTCATAATATGAGGACACCTCAAATGTCCATCATCCCTTCACTTTACACGGAGTTAAAGACTTTAAATATTTCTTTTTATTCTCCTCTTCCCTTTTCCAAAACATAAAAACCAAATAGATGTAAACCATTCTTTTGCTTTGATTTCCAACAAAACAAAACAGGGAAAATGAAAGAAGACCCACTTAATTTTGTTTAAACATGATTGTTGGAGTTAGTGTTCTCCACAATAGTTAATATTGAGAGAATTCGAGTTGCGAATTCGAGTAACGACAGTTATTATTTAATTATGTATCAAGCCTTAAATTTTTCACTGAATTGCTCCTTTTTGCCAACATCAATCTTGCTTTCATCACTTTACAATTTATTAGAGGTATGGGTACTAATTTTTAATTTAAAATTGTTTTTTTCTTTAGATTTTTCTATTTTAAGTTCCATTTAAAACGACATGCATGTTAATTAGTAAATAGATCTCGGCTTTAAAAACGATTTTACATTAAAAACTACTTAAAAACGTTTTTTAGTTTAAATATCACTTAAAAACTAAATTATTTGGGTTCAGGGGCGGCCCGTAACTTTTGGTGGCCCTTTTCAAAATGTAAGACGGAGGCCCCAAGAGGCGAAGACTTATAAAATATAATACAAAAAATTCATATTTTATAATAAAACCAATACAAAATTATTGTTTTTTGGCATAACATTAAATATAAAATGCAGTACTTTGTCATAAGTTACAAAAATGGACAATAAAATAATATTCGACATTGTTAATCCCGCTTGAATACTGGCGTCCTTGCGTTCTGAGAAGCAAACACATTAACTATATCTTTATATTCCAATTGCTCTAAAATATCATTCTCGATCGCTATCAACGCCAAATCATTGAGCCTTTCTTGTGACATTGTAGTTCGCAAATAAGATTTCAACAATTTGAGTTTCGAAAAACTTCTTTCCGCACTTGCAACAGTTACTGGAATAGTCAGCATGACTCTATATGAAATAATCACATTAGGAAAACAACTAAAATTCTTCAAGTAGTTTAACACCTCAACCAGTTCCAATTTCTCCTTCGGCAAGATCTCCCTCAAAAACTTTAACTCCATGTATAAATCATTTGCATTAATGTTAGCTTGTTCATCTTTCTTAAGGGCATCTTCGAGACCATTGCAACATAATTTTAAGCGCTTGTCTTCCTTGGAGAGAAGTCTTCCAGAAGTAAATAAGAAGCCAAAGATATTTTCAAACTCTTGATATTTTTCAAACCTCCATTTTAATGAAGCAATAGCTTGATCAACAATGAATAAAAAATAATTAACCCTGAATGATTCCTCAGCACATTTATTATTAACCACCGATGGGTCATCTTGATTATCATCAAATTGCCTCTTTCTTTGAATTACTCGTCTTTGAGGAAATACGGGGTTGATATTTATTTCAAGAGCAATCGTTTTAGCTTCTTCAATAGTGTTCTCAAGACTAGTTTCTCTGAATTCCTCAAAGAAAGTAACTACACCCTTCATCTCTTTAATTGCAACATCTATAAACATATCCTTCAATTGCAAACTCTTGCTCACCAAATTAACATGATACAACATTTCATACCAAATGATTATTGCCACTAAAAACTCAAAATCACCAAGTTCATTCAACGCAAGAGATTTTGCTTCACTCCTTATTTTGGAATCATTATCTTTTTCAGCTACATCAAGCAAAGCTTCTCGTAGGTCTCCTATTTCGAATCATATAGCCTTTATACTTTCAATACGACTCTCCCAACGAGTGACTGATAATGGTATAAGAGTTAACTGTTTTACATTATCCTGAAAAATTTTCCATCTTTTATTTGAATTCGCAAATATCGTGTAGATGCGTTGAATAATTCCCAACAATTCTCTAGCTTTACCAGAGGTTTCAGCCATATCACACAATATCAAATTAAGACTATGACAACCACAAGGCATATAATAAGCTCGGGGATTTATATCTATCAATTTCTTTTGAACTCTTTGGTGCTTCCCTTTCATATTTGATCCATTATCATAACCTTGACCTCTTACATCATCTATGTCAAGACCCATATTTTTTAGTTCAACTTGTAGAACATCGAAAAGGCCCTGACCTGTGGTATCATTGACATTAAAAAAACCCACAAAGGATTCTTCGATGGTAAAACATTTTGAAGAGACATCAACATATCTTAATATCATAGTCATTTGTTCTTGATGGCTGCTATCAGGGGTACAATCAAGTATCACGGAGAAATATTTTGCTTGTTTTACTTTTCTAACGATTTCAGACTTTATTCGAGAGGAAAGCAAAAGTATTAATTCATTTTGAATTCTGTGACCAAGGTAATGAATATGAGTCTCATGATTTATGATCCTTCGAACATGCTCTTGAATAATAGGATCAAACTCAGCCAACATTTCTATTAGACCCAAAAAGTTTCCATTATTACCCTCGTACAAACGCTCCTTGTGACCTCGAAACGCTAAATTATGCTTAGCAAGAAACTTCACAATTGAAATTATTCTCAACAAAACTTGATACCAATGCTCCTTTTCTTTTTTAATCTGAGATTGATTTATACTATCAATTGTTTGATTATTCCGAAGTCTCAAACGCAAATCATACCATGTGGTCATATTTTGAATATGCTCTGAACTTGATTCATGTTCTTTAAGCCTACCACTAAGATGTACCCAACTATCATAACCATATGTTGCTAATCCACCTCTTCTTGTAGAACCTTTAATACACACTTTACAACAAAAAGAAAACACTATCAAGCTCTTTTGAATAAACAAGCCAATCTCTGTCGGATTTTTCTCCATTCGGTAAAATTTTAGTGTAAAAAGTGGATGAGAAATATCTACCGAGGTTATCCTTCAGACCTTGATCAATAGTCATATCTCTTTTAAGGCCCTCCTCGACAACAACATCAACCATCTTAGAATCTAAAGCATCCCAATTTCTAGGATCAAATATATCAAATCCAAATTTTTCCTTATAATCGATATCTTTGTGAGTTTCACTATCACTTAGAATATGATTATCATTGTTACCACTATTGCTTTGAACATTGTTATTTCCAGAATTTTCCTTTAAACCATCATCAACAAAGGGTGTCGGGTCATCAAAATTCTCATCACAATCCGTCATCTTATTTATAAAGGTGCTATGAGATGGTTTTAAAAAAAAATTATCAAGAGCCCCCTTTTGAGATTGATTCAATTCTTTTTCTTTTTTTTTTTCGCTTTTCATACCCGGATTCGTGTTTTCTAAAACTAGAAGACATGATTGAAGATTTAACAAATAGCAAAATCCCAAAACAGCTAACCAAATAAGAATTAAGAAACTATTCAAACAAGGTAAGAACAATTCACCAGAAATATCTTGAAGCACAATCACACAATTTTTTGAATAACAAGCCTTCAATCTTCAATAAGTTTAACCTATAATTAAATCAATAAAGATAAACAATTAGTCAATTAATTAAAGAAAAAACAAGTATTTACTATTAAAAAGAAAAAAAACAGTACAACTGTAGTACTGTACTGAGAAACGATTCAAACGAAAAGTATTTGATTAAAAAAAAACTTACTATGATAATGATTAAAGAATCGATGATGAGAGGAAGTCGACGATGATTCGATAAAGAATTAATTAGTAAATAAAGTTTGATTTTTGATTTTTTGTGGGGGTTAATTTTTGATTAAGGAATTGTGGGAAGAGAAAGAATAAGGAGTACGGTATGTCACTGGTTTGCTTTTCTATTTTTTTTATTGTATCAAAATTAGAAGAAGACTAAATTTTGGGCCCCTCCCCTCATTGGGACCCTATGCATAGAACCGGATTGCACTAGTATTGGGCCGCCCCTGTTTGGGTTGTTATTACGATGGTGTAACTAAAAGCTATTATTTTAGTTGTTGTGTTGCATTTTTGATGAAAAGAAGAGGAAGGAGCGGATTAATGGAGCGGATTTTCACTCGAGGAGACCGTCTCAAGACCGAGCCTTGATCAAGTTTACAGATATCCCTTGAGGGTAAATTAAGAATCTTGTTTCATTATACTACCATGCATGCAAATTAATATGTGTAAATGTGTTTGCATGTGTATAATTAGGTTAAATATAAAGGTTTTATCACATATTTTATCTATATTTATATCTATCTATATCTGTATCTATATCTATCTATCTATATCTATCTATATAAACTTATAAAAGAATAGCCCTATGACGTCATTTTAGACACGTGGCAGCTCCTCAGCGAATTTTTTCCGCCCTTCCACCCGTAACCCTAACTACACATTTTGTACTTTGTTCTTAAACATCTGCAGCCATCTTCTCCATTCTCTCGATGCTTCCTTCGATTTTAGCCCTTTTCAACCATAATAATAATAATAATAATAATAATAATAATAATAATAATAATAATAATAACTTATAACTTATAAATCCCATATTATATCCTTTGATTCTTTCTTTATTTGGTAATAATATGAAACTAATAAACCCCATAAATTCTCCACCGATTGCAATTTTTTATCCATATATTCCATACTCAAAATTCAAGGGAAGAACTATGTTCACATATATTTTGAGTATGCAATGGATGTCATGATGTCGATTTGAAGAAATCACGTCCTTGAGATTGTGCAAGTTGTTTAGGTGATTTTTACCGTATTTAGGTTTTATTAGGTCAATGTAGTCTTACTCGGTGTATATTGGTTGGATGTTTACGTCAATGTTAAATAATGGAATAAAGAACATAATTAAAGATGACACGTAAGATTTGGTGACGCGGAAAACCTAATGTGGGAACAACCGCGGCATGGACGGTACCCTTCCAAATATTGCACTAGCTTATTAATGAGGGATCGAGTACAATGGCGACGGCATGCAAATCTAGCTAGCACAATGTATTTCGTGTGTATGTGGGATCTTGAATGCCCTTTCTTGATTGCTCCTAGATATGCCCTACTTTGTTTATGGAAAGGAATATTACTTCCATAACAACTCTTTCCATATCCAGCCCTCTCCTTTCATTCTCCCTGATCTCCCTGACTTCTCCCTAGAATCTCTGTAACACCCCGATTTATGAAGGAGCCTTTAGCAAGACATTCCCTAATAAACCGGACTGTTACCATCTCGGTTTCCCGAGGTAGTGAATAACAAATTAAACTCCAAGGCAAATTATATAATTACTTTAACTTAATTATTACAAAACCTCTTTTACATCAAATTACAAAGAACTAATATAAATAAAAGTGAAAGTCTTCTAAATAATGGTCTAGCTACTAAGTCTTCTGATCCAGTGTCTCACGCCCATCAAGCTCCCATCCTGTCTCATAAACCTGTCAAGTCTGCTCCCCAATATTTGGATCGTCACAGGTGTTCACGAATACACAGGGTCAACCACGAGGTTGAGTAGGGAATACAATGAAACAACAAAATATGATATGCATGCTCCTCCGTCACCTCCATCTCCATCTCAACTCATATCTCATAACCTGTACAACCCAGCCATACCGATCCCCGGTAGACTATATATCGACCGTAGCCGATCTGCCAGCTCGCAGCTGAGGACACCAGGGCAAGTCCTGCAGAACCCGCCTGGGCCTTATCACAACATCATCATCACCACACCACGTAACCACAACCTCCTCCATCTCCAATGCATATGAATGCTCAAGAAATTAATGCAACACAATATGTATATCATTGGACTGGTAATCATAGAATCATGCCGGTTACCGAATGTTGTGATAATATACTCAATACGATTAATTCAGTCAAGCACATTCCAGGATATGAATCATAACATGAATCAACAACCACGAATCAAGTCAACGTTCACAGTTTGGTCATATGAAACACAAACAAGTCAACACAATTCAACAACAACGATAATAAGTCAAGTGTATTTCCCTACCTTTTCGCAATCCAAGCACACAAGCAATCAATTATGATCCTTCACATATCCATCACCTACATAACATAATTATGTATAATTACCACCTACTCAATCAAATAATCATGCACATAACCTAGACTCATCATAACTTAATAGGAATATCAACTTAAAGGACAAACACGATTTTTCCTGATTTTCCAGCACATGACAGATGATACCCGTCGTTGTGAGTACCAAAGATAAAATTTATAATTCCTATTAAGACTAACCTAGGCTAGTGGTAACAGGGTCGAACCACAAGGAGGCAGATGTAAATTTTAGTTGATTTAAGTTCAGTCTGAGGTAACTATTGTGGGGGTTGAATTGAATTGGTCTACAACTAAAAGTGAATAAAGATAATAAACTAATTAAACGATTTAAACAGATAAAAGAAGGGTACCAGGATGGTCGGTTCATTATAGCTTCGGCGGCAAAGAAATCTAAGTCGGTCCAATCAAACACGGTAAGGCGGAAATAAAGAGGTCCTCTCGGTCCACTCTTAACAAATAGCATCTTTCGATCTCGCTATAGGTACCTAACGTCACTAATACTAACTTTCGTCCTGAAAAGTGACTAACGGTCTAAACTATACCTATCTTTCGATCTTAGCACAGTTTAGTCGATTTAGTTGATGGTCAAATAACTTTCCCTATCTTTCGATCTAATGGGTCACCATAAATTAGGTATCTAATCGGTCGCATGCATTCGATTTGTTAAATACAACATTAAAACAACTAAAACGAATATAAAACCCTACGAGGTCAGTCGATCGACCTACAATGTCAGTCGATCGACCAACACGCGAGACAGTCCGTGTATGATCTATTGCCGCCTATGCCATAAATCGCCTACATCCTAGCACTATAGAATTAGCTACTCATGCTAAAGGTAAAAACAACAATAAAACTAATAACAATTACTGAATTCATGCTTAAAGTAGATAACGAATAGCGATAATGCGATAATTGGCTTTGGGATACTAACTAGCAAATCTATACTAATGATGAAAATAAAGCAATAAACTGTAATTAGGGCAGAAAGAATACCGAGATTTCAGAGGAAAGATTAAGAACAAGAACAGAAATCCAATGCTAAAACGATGCTCCAAACCCTAATTACTCGATTGAACAAAAACTGAAGGTTACTGTATGAAACTTAGATAAGAATTCAGATCCCTAAACTGAAAGTTTGTGTTACGTTATATAGCAAACAAGCGTAACAATTATTCCAAAACCTAAACTTCACGGGCTTCAAGATTCACGGTCTTCTAATTCACGTCTGGAATAGCAATCTGGTCGATCGATCGATAGGATCGGTCGATCGATCGCTCCTCGAAAAACAAGAGCTTCGAACTCGAACATTGGTCGATCGACTGAGGGTGATGGTCGATCGACTACTTGAGCTGCTACTTGACTTCTTAAAACACGTGGACTTGTCTTTTGGGCCTTGGAGTGCGCACCGAGCTCGTTCCTTAAGCGATTCCTTTACGTCATTTGCAATGCAGATTACTCGGAGACAGATTTGGCTTGATTTTCCGTTGAATTTTTCACATTTCTGCAATAATGTACAAAATACGGAAGTAGACGTAAATAGGGAGAAATGCAGCATAAACTACACGAATGAGCTCTGAAATGCGTGTAAAATGGGATGTAAAACATCAGATAAAAGACACGCATCAAACTTCCCCAAACCAAACCCTTGCTTGTCCCCAAGCAAGAACTAGACTCGATCTAATGACCTAATAGAACGAGTTCAATCTCAAAGCGAAATGCAAACTGTTGAGCCTAAACCAATTTAATGCACAACCAACAATCAATTAGTAATGTGAATCATGCAAACGAGTTATGGAGTCGTCAAAGACATGCTGAACCGCCAACTGTAGAGACTTATCAAATTGGACTCTCACGGGTCGCTCAAATCACTCAATAAGTACAGGTGAATATATGTAAGATAGAAAGAATTAATTTTGTAGTGACTCTCACCTAACTACGACCTATGAAAACATGCCAGCAATAGAATATGAAAATGATCTCTATGACCGTACATATGCATTCCAACCAACAGATGACCAATGACACATGCCGAGGTATATATGGGATATGTGAGGTGTGGGTAAGAAGAGGCAAAACATTTTATGGAAAAGTGGAGGTACAGGTGATCAAGCTAGTACCAAAACGGAACCAAGTGGCAACATCCAACTTCTTGCTCATAATCAAACGAAAGGGTGCTATATCAAGCACAAATCTCACAGTCTCCAAAATACTAAATCAATAAACTCCCCATAAGATATAAATGAATCATGGGAGCAAAAATCGCCAAAAGATAAGGATTGAATTATGCGAATTGACTTTTTCTCTTTTTTTTTTCTTTTTCTTTCGAACTTCAGTCGATCGACTATATTGGGCAGTCGATCGACTTCTATGAACAGTACAGAACTCTTTTTTCTTCTTTTTCGAATCTTTTTCATCTTTTTTTTTTCTTTTTTTTTTCTATTTCTTTCTCCTTCATTTTCCAATCATCATCTCAACAGAGCATATGCCACCAAAAATGAGTAACAATCCCAAAAACTAAACTACTAGCTTGACAAAGGACAAGCTAAATGTAGGATGTAGTAAATGGGACAAAAAGGGATATTTTTGGCAGTGTGGAGCTTATGGGTAAAACGAGAAAAAGGGAAACCTCTACCACATGTGTCAACTAACCACAAACCGAATGCATACAGGTATTAAGTAGATCAAATTCATACTTATGCAAATTAAGGAAACATGTCTCATAAGGAGTACTACTCTCATTCCTAAATAAACCGGTCATAGATGTCACCAGTTATAGGCTCTAAATCTCAGAATGTATGATGTAGCTTGCCAATTTTCTAAGTCAAGTCTCAAGTTCAGCAAGAATGTAACGAAAACTCGTAGATATGCATTTACGATTCTACTAATAACATGTTAATCAAGCAAGGCTTAGGCAAAACAGGTGCAATTGCAGTATCATCCTTGAAATACTACCGTTCCGACTCGACCTATATGCTAAAATAAACGTGCATTTTATGGGAATTTTTGAAATTTTTCAATTTTTTTTGAATTTTGATGTGTATAAGAGAAATGAAATGAAACAATGCAAAACAAAATGTAAACGTGAATGCAAGCAAATGATATGCGACGCAAAACCCTTCCCCAAACCAAATCGCACAATGTCCCCATTGTGCAAAATCATATAATGAAGAAGAGAGAAATGGGAATTTGCGAGAAATGAAATAAAAATATGACTTAAAGTAGACGCAAGGAACTCACAAGACTTTAAGCGCAGCAAAGGAAACCTCCCCAAACTAGCGTGAGCTAGGAGGTTTCAGTAGCCGGCAGTGCTACCATTAAGTACCTGAAAGACAGACAAAAACCACGCATAAAACCGAGAAAGACAATCATGAAGCGGTAAAATTGTGCACAAATGGGAAAATCAGAAGAAATAAATAAAACGACGGAAGATAAAGTGGAGTAGAAAACTCCCTTAAGTCCGCATATCGACCAAACACAGCAGGGGAGAGGTCGTGAACAAATACAGCAGTGTCTATGGTCGATCGACCTACATGGGCAGTGGATCGACTAGATGAACAGGAACAGAAGCTCCTGGAAAGCGCAACTCAGTCGATCGACCATGATGGCCAGTCGATCGACTGAAAGTACTGCTGTACTCCTTATTTCTTCGTATTTGCTCAATGATTTGAGCTAACAAGCTCTAAATACCTGCAAGTACACAATAATACGCGCCCAAAATTGCGCAAAACCCAGAAAAAAGTCTAAGTGCTTAAAATCCTAGAAAAACAAAAGAAAATGCGAAGTTTTCGCGCACACAAAAGCAAGAAAAATTGTTCGAAAGCAATAAAATGTTTGTAAAGCTTTTGATCAACTAGTAGTTGATCAAGAAAGGCCAAGGTATGGCCCACTTCGTCGGCCTCTGGCTACTAGAGGTAGCCTCAATGGTGCTCATCTTATCAGTTGCACCCTTCTCAGCTTCAACAATTGGAGAGCTCGATGGATCAACTTTGTCATCTCCCCAATCAAGGACTTCCTTGGAATCGTCGAAATCCAAATCACCCATCTCACCTTGGGTGGCTCATCTTCCACTTCCTCATCAATCCCATAGCTTAGACAACCAAGACCTCCTCTTTGAATGATAGGCTTTGTCGCGGCAAGAGTGACCTGCAGCTCATCCTTCCCCAAACAAGCTCCTGCAATGTCTAAAACAACAGATTCTTCCTCCATTTTGCTCCCAATCTGGGGCGGAGGGGTTAGCACAGGAGTAGTAATAGAGATAGGCAATTCAGGAAGTACAAAGTACGATTTCTTTTCAGAAACCGTATTACATGTAACAGGCCACATGGGGTCCTTCTTTTTAGCAGGTTGGGCGAAAATGATAGAATGTTTCCCAACTTTGAAGGTCAAAGTTCCAGAGCCAACGTCAATGACTCGCACCAAAGAAGTGTGCGTAAAATGGCCTACCTAGGATGATCGGTATATGGGCATCCTCAGGCATGTCAAGGACAACAAAGTCAACAGGGAAGAAAAACTTCCCTATTTGGACGGGTATGTCCTCTAGGACTCCTATAGGCTCGACCGCAGATCGGTCGGCCATCTGAACTGTCATGTCTGTTATAGCAAAACGGGTCAGCTTAAGCTTCCTAGCTAAACTCAAGGGCATTACGCTTATGCTAGCCCCTAAGTCACACAATGCCTTCTCAATTGAGAAGGTACCTATTTTGCAAGGGACAGAAAAGCTGCCCGGATCCTCTAACTGTGGGTTAATATCCGTATACTACCCTTTAATTGTAGGACTATAACGCAAATTTCATATGTAATTTATAGTCATAAAACAAAATAACAAGGAAACGATAAAGATTAGAAATCAACCTCGGGTCCTTATAGTGCGGCGTAAAGAACAGAAATCAAATGAGATTCCCTCCTAATTGTTGCACCCAAGACTTGTCCGAGATATGCCCTTGTGCTAGATGGTGTTCTCCGATTGCCTTGCAATATTGGGAGAACTGATGTGAGTTTTTCGAGATGAGAGATCTCGGTTTTTCAGAGGAGAATGCTCTTCAAAACCCTAGTTTATTTTTCCAAATGAATTAGGTTTCAAAAGGAGAAGAAACCTCTCCTTTTGATGACCTCGGTCCGCGGGTCACTAGAGGGGGGAGTGGGCTTTCCACTTTCTCCTCATTTAACTCGTGATCCGACTGATCCGACTCGTCTCGCTAAATGTATATGACGCGGTTTCTTATTATAAATCGTCATCGGTTATCGGCTATTAAAACATCAACTAATAACACGGGTTAGTTGAAGTATTAATACATGTCCGACAAAAACGATATTGTATAATTAATATTCAATATACATTTAATTAAATATAAAACGCTTATATTTAATTTTACGAATTAACTGGTTAATTCGCCTTAGCCCATGATATTTAATCCGTATTAAATATAATATCTCAACATCACATTTTGACTAATTACTAGTCAAATAACTCGGACTAACTGGTTAGTCAAATTTGGCATCTACATGATCAGATTTTCATACGGTCACGTCTCTCGAACGTATCCTATAGGTGTGACTTTTAGGGACCAGTTGATCACCGCCATCCGTATGACAATAACGTCAAACTTATCTAGCAAGCCAACCGTTATTGATAAACGTGGATCAACCGATAATAATACCAAAAGTATGCCCTTTGATCCTTTTAGAGGTTTATAAGTCCTTGCACTAATTGTTAAGGACACCAACCCCAACAAGCTCCCACTTGTCCGTACAAGTGTATGTGCAATGACGTTATCCGCACTAACTGGAGGACACAAGCTCCAACAAACTCCCACTTGTCCGTACAAGTGTATGTGCGATAACCGATTCTCATATTCATTTAAAATTTCTCCCACTCAATGTAAAACAATTTGCAGATCCGGATCCACAAAGGTCGTATTTTACAATCGATCTGTATCTAGAGTGGTTTCCCGACTAGAGAGTAACTTAACCGATAAAACGAATCCGTATCCGAGCATGGCCATGCATTTCGATTCTGACTCCTCGAGTGGCCCTGAGAAATATCGAGTACCCGATAAAGGCTGAATATTTCCTTCAACTCGAACTCCTTCCGATCTAAGCACAAAGATGAAATGACCCGAAAAAAATCTACTTGGCCCCCTGTTACGGATGACCGTGAGAAAGAAACCAAAGTCACCCAAAATCGCTTTAGTCTCAAGAGACAATCTATAGTCAAAAGAATCGACTCTTAGGATCACCATGGAGGTCCTATCCACGACCGGGCACCGAATGTTATAAAACATTTAGGACTCCACGTCGATGTCACAATTGTGTCCTACGAAATATCCGTATAAATCGCCACCGTGATTGGTCACCAACCGGTTGACTTATGGCTCGTTGAACCCACCATCAACCAACGTCACAAAATAATTGCCGAGTTATCACTCATGTGGGCAAGTAAGGACCGAAAAGATATAATGTTCGTTCGCTTCACTTTGTGGTGTTCAAAATTTGTCGTACAAATCCACATGAAAAACAAAATATATATATAAAATATCAAAACGATGATGTCGTATAGAGTACAAGAGAGGATGAATCTGATCCATAAAAGAGTACTACAACTTAGGAACACGTTTAATTCCCATGGAATTAACATGCCCTTCATGCTTATCTTGTCGTAATGCTTTAGTGAGAGGATCTGCTATGTTATCATCTCAGTAGCAATCTTTTCTATCACTATCTCTTTTGCTCCACGTAATCCCGGATTAGATGAGCTTTCCGTTGTACATGTCTAGACTTGTTGCTAGACTTTGGCTCCTTAGCTTGGAAGATGGCACCACTATTGTCGCAATAGATGGTGATCGGGTCATTCGAACTAGGCACTACAGATAGTCCATGTAAGAATTGACGCATCCATATCGCTTCCTTTGTAGCTTCCGACGCGGCATAGTACTTGGACTCGCCGTAGAATCTGCTTTGTAACAGTTTGTTTCAACTCTTCCACTGATCGCAGCGCCATTAAGAGTAAAAACGAATCCAGACTGAGATTTCGAGTCATCTCAATCCGTTTGGAAGCTAGCATCTCACAGAATCGGTTGCGCATAGCTTTTGATCGCCTCCATAAGTCAATGCCCAATCTTTAGTCCTCCGTAGGTACTTAAGAATGTTCTTGACAAACCAGCCAATATGGTTCACCGGATGCTGTTGGAATCGACTTGTCATACTCAATGCATATGCCACGTCCGGACGTGTGCATATCATGGCATACATGATTGATCCTATAGCCGAAGCATAAGGAATCCGTGTCATGCGCTCTTTCTCTTCCGGTGTCTCTGGTGCCTGAGACTTGCTCAAATGCACCCCTGGAGCCATAGGAAGGAACCCCTTCTTGGAGTTAGTCATGCTAAATCTCTCCAGGACTTTGTCTATGTAAGACTCCTGACTGAGAGATAGCATCCGACGTGATCTATCTCGATAGATACGGATGCCTGTAATTCTTTGTGCCTCTCCCGCATCTTTCATCCGGAAATGGTTCTTCAACCATACTTTCACCGAAGTTAAGAGAGGTATGTCATTCCCAATCAGGAGTATGTCATCGACATACAATATTAGGAAGACAATCTTGCTCCCACTCGACTTGATATATAAACATGGTTCCTCGACCGATCGAGTAAATCCATTTTCTTTAATCACTTGGTCGAAGCGATGATTCCAACTCCGAGATGCTTGCTTAAGTCCATAAATGGAACGCTTAAGTTTGCATACTTTCTTAGGATGTTGTGGATCGATGAAACCTTCGGGTTGTACCATGTACAACTCTTCCTCCAAAAAGCCGTTTAAGAAGGCGGTTTTCACGTCCATTTGCCAAATTTCATAGTCATGAAAAGCGGCGATCGCTAAGATAATCCGAATGGAACGCAAAGATGACTACGGGTGCGAAAATTTCATCGTAGTGCAAACCTGGCACTTGGGTGAAACCTTTAGCAACTAGTCGTGCTTTATAGATATCTTGTTGACCTTCCACGAATGCTTTATCTTGTAAAGCCATTTGCATCAAGGGGACGAACCTTAGCCGGTAAGTCAACAAGATCCCATACGTTGTTCTCATACATGGAGTCCATCTCGGATTGCATGGCCTCAAGTCATAGCTTTGAGTCGGAACTAGTCATGGCACCTTTATAGGTTGCGGGTTCACTACTCGTTAAGAGTAGAACGTCATCTATGTCATGTTCCTCGACCATACCAATGTATCTGTCTGGAGGAATAGAGACTCTTCCCGACCTCCTAGGTTCCTCAGGAATATTCACCGCAGCCGGGATTAAAGGAACAGGTTCCTCCAATGGTTGCTCGGTGTTTGGTTCTGGAATCTCCGACAGGTCGAAGGTTCTATCACTCTTTGCATTCTCGAGAAATTCCTTCTCTAAGAATGTCGCACTAGCCGCAACAAAAACGCGTTGTTCGGTTGGCGAATAGAAGTAATGACCAAGTGTTCCTTTAGGATAACCTATAAAGTATGTCTTGACCGATCGCGGGCCGAGCTTATCCTCGTGTCTCCACTTGACATAAGCCTCGCAGCCCCAAACCCGTATAAAGGACAAGTTAGGGACCGTTCCCTTCCATAGTTCATATGGAGTCTTGTCAAAAGCTTTAGACGGACTTCGGTTAAGTATTAGAGCGGCTGACAAAAGAGCATAACCCCATAATGAATCAGGTAAAACCGTGTGACTCATCATGGATCGAACCATATCAAGTAGTGTTCGATTTCTCCGTTCGGACACACCATTCAATTGAGGTGTTCCAGTGGAGTTAACCGTAGGGCAATCCCACGCTTTTAGGTGTTGATCAAACTCGTGAGAAAGATACTCGCCACCACGATCCGAACGCAGTGTTTTAATCTTTCTACCCAATAGGTTCTGTACCCTATTCCGGTATTCCTTGAATTTCTCAAAGGATTCACTTTTGTGCTTCATTAAGTAGACATAGCCATATCTACTTAAGTCGTCCGTGAAAGTGATGAAATACCTATAGCCTTCTCGTGCGGTGATTGACATAGGGCCACATACATCCGTGTGTATGAGCCCTAATAGGTCGCAGCCGCGCATTCCAACACCTTTGAAGGAAATACGAGTCATCTTACCGATGAGACATGATTCACACGTGCCAAATGATTGAAAATCAAAGGCCGAGATAGCTCCATGTTTGATGAGTCGTTTTTACGCGTTTCTCATTAATGTGTCCTATACGGCAGGCCATAGATACGTTTGATCTTTGTCACCAACCTTTAACTTTTTATTCATTACGTGTAATATTTCTGTGGTCTGATCTAAAACATAAATTCCATTCATGGAGACTCGCCTTGTCAGAATCATATCGTGTAATGAGAAAATGCAAGTATTATTTTCTATTACAAATGAAAAACCAAGTTTATCAAGTGCAGAAACTGAAATAATGTTTTTCGAGAGACTGGGTACATAATAGCAATCATATAATGATAACTCAAATCCGCTAGGAAGTTGGATCACATATGTTCCCCTCGAGACGGCAGCCACTCTTGCTCTATTCCCGACACGCAGGTCAACCTCACCCTTTACGAGAGGCTCGAGATTTCGGAGGCCCCGCACATGATTACACAGATGAGAACCACAACCAGTATCAAGTACCCAAGTTCCGTAACTTGCGTGGTTAATCTCAATCATATGAACAAAAGTAGAAGAAGAAGACATACCAACAGGTTTAACGCGGCCTGCTTTTATGTCCTCATGATAAACAGGACATGTGCGTCTCCAATGCCCAATCTTGTGGCAATGATGGCATTCCATGTTTTCATTCTTGCTCTTTGTCACGCCTGATGAGGTGCTCGACTCACCAGGCCCACTCTTACCCGAACCCGACTTCTTGAACTTCGCCTTACCTACGCTAGGTTTGCCCGAGCTTTGCCCTTACCCTTCCCTTTGTTTGACACAACGAGAACATCCTGTTTCATGCTCCCACCGAACTTCATGTCCTTCTCGGTCCGTACGAGGAGGGAGTGCAAATGCGGAGTTTTCTTCAAATCATTCATATAGTAATTCGCTCTAAATTGCGAATAACCATCGTGGAGTGAGTGAAGAATGCGGTCGATAACAATGTTCTCGCTGATGTTACGCTTAAAGGTCTCCGGTTTTTCGACATTCTCAATCATGCTGAGAATGTGTGGGCTAACCGGTTGGCCCTTCCGGAGTCTCGCATCAAAGAAGCGAGTGGTATGCTCATAGGTCACGATTCTCGGTGCTTTCGAGAATTCCTTAGTGAGCGTGGTGAAAATCTTGTTTGCACCATGGGCTATGAAGCGTTTCCGCAAATTGGGTTCCATTGCAAAAATGAGTACGTTTTTAATCGCACCCGCTTCCATACGTAAAATCATTAAACTTGGTGATTTCAGCAGCTCTAGCCGTGGGACCTGGGTTTGCCGGGATGGGCTCTAATAGATATTTGAGCTTCCCGTCGCCAGCAGCAGAAGATTCCGTAATGCCGCCTCCCAGTCCGCGAAGTTGGATCCATCATTCTTCGCCGAGTAGACCGATTCATCCGATTCATGAAGATCCGAAGCCAGGACTCACGGTCCAATGTGGCACTTGGCATTGGGTTTTCAGTAGAACCAGCCATTTGTTGTTTAGCAGTTTTAAAATCGTGATCTACACTGAAAAAGAAAGAAAAACAAAACGAAATAAGCAACTCATCGAGGTGATTTAAGTCTATTTTAAAATTTATTTTAACATGTAGACTCTCGCACTTGCATAATTGATCTCCCTCAAGAATGACACAAGTGATCCCAAGACTCAATTTCCGTAAATTGATAAGCCAACTGTTTAGCTAATTCTTCCGTAAGAACTCTCTACGATAGATTTCTGAAATCCTATCTATAGTCCACCATGATCACAGGATCGTTTAGTGACCATAGTGTTGAGATAAAATAGGTCAATCGGTTCCAACTTACCCGACGTAGAAGGGGTCATATTATGCCTACCGACGAAGAAGGGACTCATTGGAGTTTGACCTATAAAGACCGTTCTCAATTTTAGTTTATACGAGGAAGATCCCATCAACAAAATTATAATTCATTTTAAGTGAACGAATAACTAGCGTCCGTCGTGAATGAATTTATTTGGATGATGGCTTTAAAACGTGTGACATGAGAATGTCAATGAAAACTAACTCGTGACCTCTATATGTGTCGGTTTTCATGCAATAAATAGGTGGTTTGGTTTTTAGGCGGAATATGATGCATATTATCGTTGCATAAAAATAAATAAAAGAATGCAATACGTAAATAAAAATTTCCTAGTGTGGCCTATCCTAGTATAAGAACATAATACAACTTTGGAATCCACCGTTGGACCCGAAAAGCTTGTCTTGATGTTCCATCTTGATCCAAGTAGCGGGAGTGAGCATCTGGTCTCCATCTTTGGTCTTCTCAAAAAATTACAATTAAAATTACAAAATATAAACCTATTTACATTCTAATTAAAAACTGTAATTACAAGTGAAAAATCCAAAACGGAGATACGAGATCTCAAAATACAACCAAGACCGTGTTCCATCATTACGGTAACACGTTCTACTAAGGCCACACTAAGTTACAACCGATTGTAAAAATTAAATACGTAATAAAAGGGCATTCACGGCATTCAAGATAAACGATAAATAAAAATGCATCAACTAAAAACAAATTCATTCGTGACATAATTCCGTAATTATGTTAAATTTATCCAAACCACCTTTTAATGATTAAAATTCATGTGATAAAACCGCTTCTATCATTTAATTTTAATCCATTACAATCCGTTACTTTAAATACGCTTTAAAATAACTTAATGGTACGTGTGTGAACCGTTTCACAATCATAGCGAGTGTACAATATCCGTATAAAGTACATATTAAGGCCAAAAGAAAATTTAAAGCAAAAAGAATAAATTTTCAAAGTCAAACAAAACAGAAATCCTTCGATCCAGGGACATAAGTGCTCGATCGAGGGACAAAAGGGCTCGATCGACTGAACTGCAAGTCGATCGAGAGGGTTGCCAAACAGAAAGTGCTCGATCGACTAAACTGGTGGTCGATCGAGTACCTTTATCAGCAAATCTACTCGATCGAGTACGAGGACAACTCGATCGAGCAGAGGGGTTTTGAAAGGGGTCGATCGAGTACAACAGGGACTCGATCGAACAAAAACAAGACAGAAATAGCACTCGATCGAGTAGAAATACGCTCGATCGAATGCAAACATGGCTGAAACTTCAAAACCCTCGTGAAAACAGTTTGTCGAGACAAAATCAATTGCAATTTTGATCAAAACGCATCAAAACAAATTTAACAATTGACAAAAACTTGACATGTTGCTATAATCTCCGTATAAAATAACAACATGTAAAAACAATATGAAAATTGAAACAAAACAGCCGTGTAAAACATGAAACGGCACGGTTTTCAAGACAAAACAACAACAAGAGCAACCGTGTAAACAAGACACGGTTCCCAATGCAACCAAAAACGCAGCAACAACAGAAAAAAAAAATTTCTGCCGTGTAAAAAAAAATTTGGCTGCCGAGACAAAATTTTTAAACAAAAAATCATCGATTCATTTCGTTTAATGAAAATTACATAGAAAAATTACGTGGCCTCGCTCTGATACCACTTGTGGGTTAATATCCGTATACTACCCTTTAATTGTAGGACTATAACGCAAATTTCATATGTAATTTATAGTCATAAAACAAAATAACAAGGAAACGATAAAGATTAGAAATCAACCTCGGGTCCTTATAGTGCGGCGTAAAGAACAGAAATCAAATGAGATTCCCTCCTAATTGTTGCACCCAAGACTTGTCCGAGATATGCCCTTGTGCTAGATGGTGTTCTCCGATTGCCTTGCAATATTGGGAGAACTGATGTGAGTTTTTCGAGATGAGAGATCTCGGTTTTTCAGAGGAGAATGCTCTTCAAAACCCTAGTTTATTTTTCCAAATGAATTAGGTTTCAAAAGGAGAAGAAACCTCTCCTTTTGATGACCTCTCGATCCGCGGTCACTAGAGGGGGAGTGGGCTTTCCACTTTCTCCTCATTTAACTCGTGATCCGACTGATCCGACTCGTCTCGCTAAATGTATATGACGCGGTTTCTTATTATAAATCGTCATCGGTTATCGGCTATTAAAACATCAACTAATAACACGGGTTAGTTGAAGTATTAATACATGTCCGACAAAAACGATATTGTATAATTAATATTCAATATACATTTAATTAAATATAAAACGCTTATATTTAATTTTACGAATTAACTGGTTAATTCGCCTTAGCCCATGATATTTAATCCGTATTAAATATAATATCTCAACATCACATTTTGACTAATTACTAGTCAAATAACTCGACTAACCGGTTAGTCAAATTTGGCATCTACATGATCAGATTTTCATACGGTCACGTCTCTCGAACGTGTCCTATAGGTGTGACTTTTAGGGACCAAAATTGATCACCGCCATCCGTATGACAATAACGTCAAACTTATCTAGCAAGCCAACCGTTATTGATAAACGTGGATCAACTGATAATAATACCAAAAGTATGCCCTTTGATCCTTTTAGAGGTTTGTAAGTCCTTGCACTAACTGTTAAGGACACCAACCCCAACACTAACTTATGGGGCGCAGTGTGAGACAGATAGGAGCAAGACTCCTTAGTAAGTGCGACAGTGTGCACTGTTTCAAGTGACCGCTTTTTGGACAAAAGTTGTTTCATAAATTTAGTATAAGCGGGCACTTGGTTAACTAACTCAAGGAAGGGGACTTGTATATTCAGACTACGGATAACTTTTTCAAATTTGCTTTGAAAGATACCTTTCCTTGGTCGGCACGAGTCTCTCCGGTAAGGGGTCAAAGAAGTACCTTAGCCCTCTCCTCCAATTCACGCGCACCGGCATCCTTGGACTTAGGCTGAAAGTCCGTCACCTTCTCTTTGTTGAAGCTAGACCCCTCCTCAGATCGTCTCAAATGAGAACCATTGACCGTCATTGGGTCGAACTGGGACGGATCGACCCATCAAAGACTCGGGTCTGGTCCTAACACCTTCGGGACTGTGGTACCCCGAAACAAGTGGTCTCGCAGATTATTTGGCATTAAAGGACGAAATTCCTCAGCATCAGCAGCGATCTCAGTCGATCGACCACTGTCCTCGGTCGATCGACTGATATGTACAGTTCCAGAAGCTCCCGTAACCCGTGCTTCAATCGATCGACTAGGTATATCAGTCGATCGACTGAAATACCTGGTAGACGCCTTTTTCTTTGATATGTTCGTTGAAGCTTTCTCTTGACTTGTTTCCGGCTCATCTTTTTCAACAGTGTCCTCGACCATGGCAGGACCATCAAGGGTGGACCCGCTTCTCAAAGTGATGGCATTTAGGGTCTCCTTTTGTTCAGGTTGAGTCGGTAAGTGTCCGGGGACTCGAGTGTTACTTTTGCTAGCCAATGGAGAAATTTGGCTCTCTAGTAGCTTCATCCCGGCCTCTCTTGCTTGAGACTCCTTTAGCAACAAGTTCTTCAGCTCGGAGAATTCAGAATTCTGTGATTGTTGCTGCTGCGGCACATAAGGAGGTTTCTGATATTGTTGTTGTTTTTGATTAGGAGGTATATAAGGCTGTTGCTGCGGCGGAGCTTGAGTTGGGTTAAGGACATTTTGGCTCCTCCAACTCAAGTTCGGATGGGTATTCGGCTCGTAGTAGGTGTTGGTCTGCCTATAGTGTAGAAAGGCGGCACAAGATTCAAAGGGACTAGGGCAGTTTTTCGAGACATGGCCCTCACCTCCACACCTTTCACAGACGAAAGGACCGTCTGACACATCATTGACTTGGTACATCCCACCTTTAGAAGCTCCTCCTAGCTCATACTTGTCAAATCTCGCAGTAAGAGCCTCAAGCGCAGCGACAGAGGAGGATTCAGCAGCTCTCCTCTGGTTCCCTCTAGAATTTCCATACTCGGCCTTGTGGGTAGCTAGATCGTCAATGATCTTCCACCCCTTGGTTGCTCTCAAATTTTCAGCCGAATCTTCCATTGGGTCCGCATCCAAAATGGCCCTCTGATCGTCGTACAACCCATTGTAGAAATGATTGCACAAACTCCACTTTTCGAACCCATGGTGCGGTATGGTTCGCACCAACTTCTTGAATCGGACCCATGCTTCATGGAAATTCTCATCTGGCCCCTGTTTAAAGCCCGTGATTTGAGCTCTAATAGCGATCGTCCTTGAAGCAGAAAAGTACTTCTTGTAGAACGCCAATGCCAATGAATTCCAATCGGTAATCCCATGAACGGCTCGGTCCGGATCTCTATACCACTCCCTTGCAAAGATCACGAAGGAGAAGATGAACATGGTCTCCTTGATCTGGTCCCGGGTCACACCGGCTGGTGGGGGAATGGAGCAGCAGTAATCAATAAAGGTCTCCATGTGTTTAGCTGCATCCTCATTCGCAGCTCCCCCAAACTGGTTTCTCTCAATCATGTTGATGTAAGAAGGCTTTGGTTCGAACTTCCTGGCATCTCCTGGTAGTTCGAACCCCTTGTATAAGTTTTCAGCTGTCG
This sequence comes from Silene latifolia, assembly GCF_048544455.1. Classification (NCBI taxonomy): domain Eukaryota; kingdom Viridiplantae; phylum Streptophyta; class Magnoliopsida; order Caryophyllales; family Caryophyllaceae; genus Silene; species Silene latifolia. Next base: position 71,629,258 of record NC_133537.1, on the reverse strand, counting down.
GCTCAGAATGACTAGCTATACTCGCTTCCTCGGCCATGACCGGAATTTCAGGAGAAGTAACTGTCTCTTACCAAGAAGTGGAAACGGTGAAGACTGTGGGTCTTCTTCGAACAGATTGTGCTCGTAATAGCTTGACAGAGTACTCAACTCTTCCTCTGTCGGTAGTACTCTTTGTGTTCGTCTCAACTCGCGCAAAGATTTCTCTATCTCAGGGTCAAATGGCACTAGTTCACCACCCCGTGACCTGCGCATAAGAGGAAACTACAAAAAGAATATAAGAACAGTTTAAGGAACAGAAGTCCCTTAAACTAAGAAAGACTAAAAATAAAAACAACTAAAATTAGGACTATTGCCTCCCCGGCAATGGCGCCAAAATTTGATACCCGTCGTTGTGAGTACCAAAGATAAAATTTATAATTCCTATTAAGACTAACCTAGGCTAGTGGTAACAGGGTCGAACCACAAGGAGGCAGATGTAAATTTTAGTTGATTTAAGTTCAGTCTGAGGTAACTATTGTGGGGGTTGAATTGAATTGGTCTACAACTAAAAGTGAATAAAGATAATAAACTAATTAAACGATTTAAACAGATAAAAGAAGGCTACCAGGATGGTCGGTTCATTATAGCTTCGGCGGCAGCAAACTAAGTCGGTCTGAATCAAACACAGGTAAGGCGGGAAATAAAGAGGTCCTCTCGGTCCACTCTTAACAAATAGCATCTTTCGATCTCGCTATAGGTCCATAACGTCACTAATACTAACTTTCGTCCTGAAAAGTGACTAACGGTCTAAACTATACCTATCATTCGATCTTAGCACAGTTTAGTCGATTTAGTTGATGGTCAAATAACTTTCCCTATCTTTCGATCTAATGGGTCAGTCATAAATTAGGTATCTAACTGGTCGCATGCATTCGATTTTTTAAATACAACATTAAAACAACTAAAACGAATATAAAACCCTACGAGGTCAGTCGATCGACCTACAATGTCAGTCGATCGACCAACACGCGAGACAGTCCGTGTATGATCTATTGCCGCCTATGCCATAAATCGCCTACATCCTAGCACTATAGAATTAGCTACTCATGCTAAAGGTAAAAACAACAATAAAACTAATAACAATTACTGAATTCATGCTTAAAGTAGATAACGAATAGCGATAATGCGATAATTGGCTTTGGGATACTAACTAGCAAATCTATACTAATGATGAAAATAAAGCAATAAACTGTAATTAGGGCAGAAAAAATACCGAGATTTCAGAGGAAAGATTAAGAACAAGAACAGAAATCCAATGCTAAAACGATGTTCCAAACCCTAATTACTCGATTGAACAAAAACTGAAGGTTACTGTATGAAACTTAGATAAGAATTCAGATCCCTAAACTGAAAGTTTGTGTTACGTTATATAGCAAACAAGCGTAACAATTATTCCAAAACCTAAACTTCACGGGCTTCAAGATTCACGGTCTTCTAATTCACGTCTGGAATAGCAATCTGGTCGATCGACCGATAGGATCGATCGATCGATCGCTTCCTCAAAGAAACAAGAGCTTCGAACCCGAACATTGGTCGATCGACTGAGGGTGATGGTCGATCGACTACTTGAGCTGCTACTTGACTTCTTAAAACACGTGGACTTGTCTTTTGGGCCTTGGAGTGCGCACCGAGCTCGTTCCTTAAGCGATTCCTTTACGTCACTTGCAATGCAGATTACCCGGGGACGGATTTGGCTTGATTTTCCGTTGAATTCTTCACATTTCTGCAATAATGTACAAAATACGGAAGTAGACGGAAATAGGGAGAAATGCAGCATAAACTACACGAATGAGCTCTGAAATGCGTGCAAAATGGGATGTAAAACATCATATAAAAGACACGCATCAACAGACTCGGAATAAAATTTATAACTAATTCCAGAAAAATCAAATTGATACAAGGCCAATTGGATTGGAACCCCATGAGACTTAGCTACAAATTATATCTAACGTGTTTTTCTCAAATTCCAAACTTATCACGGGTTTTCAGACTGATTTCCAAAAACTGACAGAAACCATCGCATAAAAAGTATTGATTCATAAAACGAGTTTAAAACATTATTTTTCAGAAATTCCAAATCCTATTATCATCTAGACTATACAAAGATGATGTATGAAGAAGCCTCATAACTGAATCGACATAAAAAATTAGGGTTTCAATTCATTTTCCACAACCAAATCAGATTCGCGGACTTTTCAGTGACAGGTTCATAAATAAATCACCTAGGACAAACCATAAACAATTTGACTATGAGATTTTATATGCATAAACTAGACATCAAATAAACAGGACTCTCTTTTCAAACTTTTTGAAGACGAACACTTTAAAACAGTATAAACAATGGAATGAAATCGACTTACAAACAGGGAGATCGAATTAGGTTGGAATCGATGAGAAATCTTCAATCAAATGAAAGGCTCGACAATTCTTCTTCCTCTCCCTCTCTCTAGGTTTAGAATTGGTTTTATGAATGATAAAATGAAATTAGAAATGACTCAACTGTTAAAAGAGGGGAGAGGGAGAACGGCTCTTAGATTAGGTTTAGGGTAAATGATGGTTACTTGTTCCGGGTAAGGCAAATGGTTTAAACGGGTATCGTAATCGGGTAAATGTAGATGGGTAGATGGGTGATACGATTCTTGACCCAAAAGACAAAATGTGATGTAGCCCGACTCAACATATACGATATAAACCCGACTTAATAACATTCACGATATTACGATGCAACCAATATGAAATGTATAATAACTAATATATTATAATATCCGTTTAATCGATTATATAAGATACGGGGTATTACAGTCTTCCCCTCTTAAAATGAACTTCGTCCCGAAGTTCGCTCCCGTACTCAAACATCAAAAGGGGTATTGTCTATCGTACATACGGACATCACGCATTTCTAACACAGTTAACACACACTTTTGACACATCAATTAAATATAACAGACACGAAATGTTACATTCTACCCTCCTAAAAATAAACTTCGTCCCGAAGTTTAACTCATCTTCACATAACCCAACTAATCAGAAGTAAGAACAAAACATAGAGAACTCGTTTGCATAGGTACCGCACAACGGAACATCAACTTTATCAAAACCACAATCTACAAACAGTACAACATAAACATTAAGATTTTACAATCCTACCCAACTAAAAACATGGTTACGTCCTCGTAACCTCTTTTCAACTTTCATATTCCTATGCAACAAAATCACTGTCAACAACATGTAACAGAAAAGAACACATGATAAGAGATTGCGCAGTAACATTAAAGTCGAAAACAAGGTTTTATTATGGAATTAACTGATTGTCAACAAGTACACTTATTACTTAGCTCATGCTTAACTTAAAAACACAACATCAAACTAAAGAACAACAAGAAGGAGCCAAAGGTTTACACGGTTTCATAACAGACCGATCATGGTGTTACTAGCTCTAACCTAACAGTCCTTAGGTCGCGCTTACTCTGATTCTGGTGACTTCTATGTCATTCCCTTCCTAGTTCACCTCTTCCCCAAAGTCTGGTTTGGGTGGTTCAGTCGTACTTTCGGCATCAGGTACATTAGCATAAAATTCGTATCTCAGGTCGCCTGATATAAAGTCAAAGGTATGCTCGGGCGAGTAAAACTCTAAGCTACTCACCCACGAGTCAGGTCAAGGATTAGACAATTTAACTACAATACGAACCAAAAATCAATATATGAGAATCCGAATGAAATAAGGCTCAACTCAAGGCCAAAGTCCACACGGTATATCGTAGTATAACTTAAGCTCCATATTATAAGAATCAATAGCACAACACAATCTTAATTAATACGTAGTACCTCCATTATCTCCTAGCAACCAAACGAAAAGCCATTACTGCCAACCATTACCAAATCTAATTGTTTCCTTTACAAACTTATAGATTTCCAATCCTTGTGCTCAACCAATCATATATGTCATTCAAATCTACCCAAACCCATCTCACCAAAATCCCCCTCTTGACAATAAGATATATACTACGTACCTATATAATTGCAAACCAAAATAATGACAATCATCAGAAATTCACAATTACCATGCATAAATTGATATCATAAAACGATGACAAATAATGACACATACACATACAACCCCGAACAATAATAAAAGTATTAGGGACGGTAATATCGTGTTACCTCGATAAGAAAATAAAACTCAACCACGTCCTCGCATATGACGAAAATAGCTCACTAACTAATGGTCTTCATAATCAAAGTTGGTGTTGGGATAGAGTAGGCACGAGGGCAATGGACATGTATGTAATTAAGCAAATTTGATGATCAATTATAGACCATGAACGAGCGAGAGTAAAAAAAATAACAAACAACTTAAGAAACTTCTCACATTTGTAAACATATCACAGAAAATAGATCTACCACTACTATGCATCACAATCACAGGATCTTATTGACATGTCCATACAACCATTTACTCACTTACTGGTTTAGGTCACGAATTAAACCGATGAATTTAAACAATCAACAACATACTCATAATTCATATTTTAAATTATCTAAATTGTTTGCACGATATCAATTCTGAAAACATATTTCCCAATAAAAGTAACAACATATGATCCATGACAACAACAACATTACCTCCATATCACACATGTGTTTAACATTTTAGCAACCATATCATTCAATTGTGTCCAACAACTTAGTATAACTCATTTTCAGCAAAACAAAAGATATCGCATAAATAGCTTAAACATATACATTTGTCATCATATACTTTGTAGAACATTATCTATGATAAAGGATTAGCAACTTGAACAACTTCCCTGATTTGCACGATTTGAATAATTAGGCAACTCGTAGGCTCAATTAAACGTAACTATAACGACTATCATTTAAACCAACGCATATCATGTGAATCATCGAAGGATTATCCCATTATAATTGCCAACATAGTTATCATAAACAATCTTCATTAGAATATAATTGATAGCAAAGACTCGAGAATATAGATATGTCAAATGTCGTGCTACATCAAACAGTTTCCTTTATATCACGCCCATACAATTTAAAGACTCACTTTAGTATTTTATGACAATACAACTATGAACATATCCAATAAGGAACAACATCACTATTTTATTATCATATCATAAGTTTAGGTTCAACTGAAATAAATTAATGCAATGAAAGTAATAAGTATAACTATAGGCACACAGACTCACATAAAAGACATTAGAACTCAGATGACATCCTACATATGTGAACATTTAGACATACTCTTTACTACCATCCATGTGTAAACATTTAAACATAATTATTATAAATATTCATGCGAGTATTTTAGAACAATCAAGTTAACATTTAACGCCACCAACTTTACCAAGATATGACAATATAGTTTTATATTTATATATATCCGACCACTATACAAATATGATGAACACACCAAAGATATTACAACATGCCAAACATATATAAAATATGCAAACAACTGGACTCGTATAAAGTATTTCACCCTCGATTAAGAATCAAATTAAGCTATTCAATTTCACTCATACTATCATGCCAACAATGTTATCAACTAAACTTTAATTTTATCACTTGTTAAGATACATAACTACGAAACATGCGTGCTACTATCATCATATAAAAACATTATAAGGTCACATTAATAAGGCTCATGAAATAACCAAACAATTGTATGAAAACTCAACATAGAACGCACATTTTACAAGTCATGATTCACGTTGTAACTTCCAAAGACCACGAACAAATAACCGTTCGATTAAAACTTGATTCATATTACTTTTATAAAATAAGGAGAGTTAAAACCACAGGGGAAAAAGAATTAGGTCTAAAGCACAAGAATTCCATTTTTAAAGAATTTTACAGCTCATTTGGTCCAAACAAGTAGGTGACAGCGATTGGTCCGAAACTTGGGTCAATTTGCAAAACTTACTATTTAATATAGATACATCAAGAATTTTCGTGTCTTATCAATTTGAAAACATATGCGAATCTTATGATCGATGGAGTTGGAATTATGCAAAAATTATTAATACAATTTAAATGAGGATTTTTACAAAATCGTTGGTCAAAACATCATTGCACAGGAACTTCTTGACCACAGCCCACTAAAATATTTATTACTCCTAATCCGTATATCCTATAAGCATAAAACTAACGCCAAATGAACACTAACTCACGAGGCTATCTCTCATAAAATTTTCATCCATAGTCAATAAACAGAAAGGAAATGGCAGTAAGGTCAATTAAAGAGTAAAATCAAACAAAACGAGTTTCAGCACTAGGTCATTCTTTACTATGTTACAAGCTCTTATGAACATACTATGTATACTAACCAATCCCCACTTAAATCTCACACTTTGTACTTACGTAAACATCTATCCCATAGAATCCCTTCGCATCTCGATCTACTCCTTACATCTAATCACGATTGCTATGACTAGAAACATGCAATTCAATAGTGTTCCTCATTACTATCACAATACTATACTAGCATGGCTTCGTGATCACATAACCGCATATCACTAGACATAATAGTACTATCAACACATCATTCAACATCCGTCCAGATAAATATCATCAATTCGCAATTATTTTCACGCTCGCGATTACCACAATCCAACACTTCATTAATTATCAACCTGAACACGAAAAATTTATTTCTCATCTCCACAACAACATATGATCACGCCATCATTCATACAAAATACTTACCGTAATGTTGTCCTGCAGCATGGTTAGAATATATGGGTCTCAAGGTGTATATCCACTCGATTATATCCAAGGTTTTCCTTCTCTCTACCCCATTCACTCAATTCTCTCGGGTTACCTGGTTCAAAACTGAGAGGGCAAAAGAGCACGTATTAAGGGCGCCTTCTTAACCGCACTGTGAGCTCCTAACAGTTCCTACCCAGGAGTTCATTTTATTTCGACACATCCTATGTTCATTGGGTTCATTGGTTTAGGCCTGAGGGTCGTTCGCTCTGATACCACTTTGTAACACCCCGATTTATGAAGGAGCCTTTAGCAAGACATTCCCTAATAAACCGGACTGTTACCATCTCGGTTTCCCGAGGTAGTGAATAACAAATTAAACTCCAAGGCAAATTATATAATTACTTTTACTTAATTATTACAAAACCTCTTTTACATCAAATTACAAAGAACTAATATAAATAAAAGTGAAAGTCTTCTAAATAATGGTCTAGCTACTAAGTCTTCGATCCAAAGTGTCTCACGCCCATCAAGCTCCCATCCTGTCTCATAAACCTCACAAGTCTGCTCCCCAATATTTGGATCGTCACAGGTGTTCACGAATACACAGAGTCAACCACGAGGTTGAGTAGGGAATACAATGAAACAACAAAATATGATATGCATGCTCCTCCGTCACCTCCATCTCCATCTCAACTCATATCTCATAACCCGTACAACCCAAAATGCATACCGATCCCCTTTGACTATATATCGACCGTAGCCGATCTGTCAGCTCGCAGCTGAGGACACCAGGGCAAGTCCTGCAGAACTCGCCTGGGCCTTATCACAACATCATCATCACCACACCACGTAACCACAACCTCCTCCATCTCCAATGCATATGAATGCTCAAGAAATTAATGCAACACAATATGTATATCATTGGACTGGTAAATCATAGAATCATGCCGGTTACCGAATGTTGTGATAATATACTCAATACGATTAATTCAGTCAAGCACATTCCAGGATATGAATCATAACATGAATCAACAACCACGAATCAAGTCAACGTTCACAGTTTGGTCATATGAAACACAAACAAGTCAACACAATTCAACAACAACGATAATAAGTCAAGTGTATTTCCCTACCTTTTCGCAATCCAAGCACACAAGCAATCAATTATGATCCTTCACATATCCATCACCTACATAACATAATTATGTATAATTACCACCTACTCAATCAAATAATCATGCACATAACCTAGACTCATCATAACTTAATAGGAATATCAACTTAAAGGACAAACACGATTTTTCCTGATTTTCCAGCACATGACAGACTCGGAATAAAATACATAACTAATTCCAGAAAAATCAAATTGATACAAGGCCAATTGGATTAGAACCCCATGAGTCTTAGCTACAAATTATATCTAACGTGTTTTTCTCAAATTCCAAACTTATCACGGGTTTTCAGACTGATTTCCAAAAACTGACAGAAACCGTCGCATAAAAAGTATTGATTCATAAAACGAGTTTAAAACATTATTTTTCAGAAATTCCAAATCCTATTATCATCTAGACTATACAAAGATGATGTATGAATAAGCCTCATAACTGAATCGACATAAAAAATTAGGGTTTCAATTCATTTTCCACAACCAAATCAAATTCGCGGACTTTTCAGCGACAGGTTCATAAATAAATCACCTAGGACAAACCATAAACAATTTGACTATGAGATTTTATATGCATAAACTAGACATCAAATAAACAGGACTCTCTTTTCAAACTTTTTGAAGACGAACAATTTAAAACAGTATAAACAATGGAATGAAATCGACTTACAAACAGGGAGATCGAATTAGGTTGGAATCGATGAGAAATCTTCAATCAAATGAAAGGCTCGACAATTCTTCTTCCTCTCCCTCTCTCTAGGTTTAGAATTGGTTTTATGAATGATAAAATGAAATTAGAAATGACTCAACTGTTAAAAGAGGGGAGAGGGAGAGCGGCTCTTAGATTAGGTTTAGGGTAAATGATGGTTACTTGTTCCGGGTAAGGCAAATGGTTTAAACGGGTATGGTAATCGGGTAAATGTAGATGGGTAGATGGGTGATACGATTCTTGACCCAAAAGACAAAATGTGATGTAGCCCGACTCAACATATACGATATAAACTCGACTTAATAACATTCACGATATTACGATGCAACCAATATGAAATGTATAATAACTAATATATAATAATATCCGTTTAATCGATTATATAAGATACGGGGTATTACAGTCTTCCCCCCTTAAAATGAACTTCGTCCCGAAGTTCGCTCCCGTACTCAAACATCAAAAGGGGTATTGTCTATCGTACATACGGACATCACGCATTTCTAACACAGTTAACACACACTTTTGACACATCAATTAAATATAACAGACACGAAATGTTACAATCTCCCTGAAGGCTTTCCAAAACGAGGGACTCTTCCATCAATGGACTTCTTCACCTTTACACGCCTCATGGCCCAACTCCTTAGGCGGATCCTACTTCGCATCTGGGCTCCTCTGGCTTATGCTTTACCTTATTTATCATCTGTAATATTGGTTATTAATCGAATAAAGTTATCATCTTCGTCTCGCTATTATATTGATTCTATGTAATCCTGTAAATGTTGGCTGATGATGCGTGCATAATTCCATCTCTAATTCACATTTATCACGTGAATAATAAATCTTGGCCTGGGTTTGGCTGGCATCATCCTCTTATCCATGGTTAATAGTGCTCTGAACGATATGTCTTAAGATAGCTTACTCTTGCTCGTGCATTTTGATGAAGGAGCATAATTAAGATGTTTATTTTAGGGTTAAGGGTAGCTACCCCTTTCATGAGATTTCTTATGCATGCTAATTAGTCTTAAGGCTGTTGCATTTTGTTGCTTTAGGCCTTACTATCCTTGCATTTGCTTGCAGGCATGGATATTATTTCACGTCGTTCGAGAACACGGCTTTTTCTGTTATTGTCATTTTTATCTGTGAGTCGTTCTCTTTGCTTTCTTTCTTTTCTTATAGTACCATTTTGTTCAAGTATTTATGTGTTTGCTTTTATTTCCTATCTCATAAAATTCAATAAGCAAACTTTCTTGAAGTTGCATGGAGTTTATGCCTTTGTGTGTTGACGATCTACCTATCTACCTTATGCACAAACTTCAAGCCTTCAATTAGTTGATTCAAGTAGAAACTATCAATCTAATGATTAATTAACTACTCAAATTTGGAGTATTTGAGTGACCTTTTCCATTTTTTGTACTCCAATCTGAGAGTAGTCGCTGGCAAAAGTTAATACACATTCCATTATTTGAGGTTTGAGCACCTAGCTCTACTTCCAAAAAAAAAAACACATGATTTTAAATGCATTTACATGATGTATGATATATAGGACTTGGAATTAAGAGTTGGTTATACTACATTACCACTGCCTCTACTATTATCGTCTCTTACTCTAAAATTGTACTCCATAATATTTCCGTTTAGTCACTTTACTAATAGAATAATCAATTTCCTTCGACATTGTTATTTATCCTAAAGTAAACCGTTTTTATTAGATTTGCCATATAGTCACCTAAGTCGTAATCTTTTTTATTTTACTAGTTGTTGCATCGCGCGGATATAGAAATCGATTTAGTTTGTTTTCTCCTTTTTTTTTTTCTTTTATTTATTTATTGGTATGTAATTGAACTATCTTGTAGATGTAAATATGTGAATGTATTAGTGCTGCTCGGAATTTGGCGTACTATAATATATTCAGTATGAGTTTGGTTACTGTGAGTAGGAATAAATTGGTGAGTATTTGATAAAACTTGGATCATTCGATAACTGTATGTGTACCACCAATTGCTTAGATGAGTAGGAATAATTGAATAAATGTTTTGTTGAAATCCAATATATACAATTATCTTCTTCCTTCTCGACCTCATTCCCTCTGTATTTTCTTCTCTCTCTCTCTCTCTCTCTCTCTTTCTCCCTCTCTCTCTCTCTCATCCTCCTCCTCCCGAGTCTTGAACATCCTCATATTTATCGTCATCTCTCTTTTTCTCCTACGCCTCCTCTTTTCACCTCTCCTTCTCCTTCCTCTTCTCGTTGTCGCCTCCTCCTCCTTATTACCCTCCCCTTTTTCCTACTTTTCTTTATATCTTTCTCTAATCCTCATTTGTCGCCGTTTTCTCCCTATTCTCCTTGATTTATATTCCCCTCTCTCCCCCCCGCCCCGATCTTTTTTATCATCCTCGTATTTTTCTTTCTTCTACACCTCCTCTTTCTCTTCGGCGGTGCCGCCACCTGCTTCTTATCATCCTCTCACTTTTTCCGTTTCCCTTCTATCTCTTATTCTCCTCCTTTATCTCGTTCTCATCTCTCGCCGTTTTCTCATGCTTTTTCCCTGCATTTCTTCATATTTTCCTCCTCACTCGCCCCACATGCATCATCCTCTCTCTCTCTCTCTCTCTCTCTCTCTCTCTCTCTCTCTCTCTCTCTCTCTCTCTCTCTCATCTTTCTATTTATCCTACGCCTCCTCCTTCCCATTTACCCTTCCTCTTCGACCTTGCCACCTCGCCCTTCTCAGCAGTTTACCTCATTTTTTCGATTACCTTAAGCTCTTGTTCATCTCCATTATCCTTTTCATCCCTTCACATTTTCCATTTTACTTCCCACATCCTTTTTCTACTTCCCTTTATCCTTCCCCTCTGCCACCGTGGTTAGCTCCTCTCATTCTCCTCATCTCTTCTCCCCTTCCCATATGTCGTTGCCTCTTTCCTATTATCCTCTTTTTCCCTTCTTTGCTTCCCCTAGTAGTCGCTTCATCCTCCTCCTCCTTGTCTTTTTTCCTTTTGCCCTCCCCTTTCATCACCTTTGCTCCTTATTTTCATTCCTTACCATCGATCTCCTCCCCCACGCTTCCACTCCTCAGTCATAATCCCCATTTTCTCCTTCTCCAACTTGCCTCACCCCGTCCCCCCTTCCTTTTCTACTTTGTAAGAAATTAATAAAACCCGTGTAATTATATATCTTACTCATTTTGCTTATTTTATTTTTCCTACTTTAAAGTAAATTATCTTAACACCCGTGAAGAAAATATTTCTTACCTTTAAAAGTTTAGCGAAAAGCCAAGCATACAATATACAAAATGCTAATAGAACTCAATCAATTTGAAAGATTTCTGAGTGGACTGTCCTATTATCCTTCATCCCCTTTAGTTTTTGAAATTCATCATAAATATGATCATTGAACAACGTATATGGTTGCACAATTTTTAAAAATACAACAATCATTATCAAATCCTTTGGTGAAGAATAGATTCATTTACTCTCATAACATTTTAAATTAGGTCAAGAATCCAAGGAAGTTACGAAGATTAAAGGCGTAGAAAACTCATGCACATTGCGTTGGTACAACATTTTTATTACACTGAATGGTATGCCATGTTAGGTCGATACGTTGTGGGTCAATGATGCGAAATCGCTTCAAAATTATTCCTTAAAACAAAAAATAATACGTTACATCTCCGTCCACCTATAGTTGCATTAGGAAAAAGCATTAAAAGCTTATTAGGCAAATACTCGTGAATTGGGCCTCTTTATACAATCTTCATATCCTGTTATTAAGAGAGCAAATAAATAAATAAATAAATAATCAATTACATTTAAGCTTAATGTGAGCTTGAATTGGTACCTTCTTGATATGAAATAATCTAGCCTTTTTCATCTATGCTAGTTATTATACTTTAAGCGGTGGTGGCTTAAGGAATGTTGCGCTGAGAAGCATTAAGATCAAATATAATAATGTTCAAAACCAAGCTCCCTTTGTACTTAATCCACCATTCCACCTGAGAGTGGAAAGGTGCTCTGTTGTATCTTGTTTAATCCCCAGATCTGACTTTTTTTTATTGATAAAGTGACAATACCACATGTATGAATATACTTGTACAAGATGATAACTATGGCATCCTTATACCATACTGTAATCCATGTAGAGCTCAACGAAGAAAATATGCAGCATAGGAAAGAACGCTAACCGAATGGCCAACAACAGATAGGATGCTAAGTCAAAGTGCCGTATAAATCATAGAAATATGCACCATAGCATTATAACAAGATAATTGATGGTCACTAACAAATACTCCCAAGTCTCCAACAATCAGAGGTCATTCCATAGTCACAACACATGTTCCAAGCAAATTCAACAATCTAGGCTATCTAGCATTATAAAAGGCACGAAAATTTTCATACGACTCAGAATTTACGAAACAAATGGATCCAAACTTTATCTCAATAAATACACGGGTAAACATACGAAATCAGAGGAAGGCAAGGTCTCTGAAAAATCTAAGCAAGGCCGAGAAGAGAACCTAGAGAAGTTCTCCACTCCTCCTAACGGGTGACGACGAACTCGGCTGTTGCTTGTGCTTCCCAATTGGAATCGACCATTGCTCACACTTCTTCCATCTCAAGGACCACGAGAGGGGTTAGCACTTGGAGATACTCTTAGCTTTTCTTCTAAAATCATGAATCATAGATGGTATTTCTCCTACAAATAAGTGATATAAACATTAGATAGAAGTAATGGACATACACAAATTGTTTAGGTCTGTCTTATTGAATAAGACATAATTGACACGTTAACAAAGAGCACAAATGCATTGTGTATATAACATACATACTTTTGTTTTGATAACATGATAATATAGATGATTAATATGTCTTATCATCATTATACTGTATGATGTTCAATAGTAGTACCCTCCAATAGAAAAGAGTGTTACGTGAAGAAAGGAAATACACTAAAATAGAAAAGATGGCACACTCACTTCTAACTGTGTTTCTGCTTTGCGCTCAACAATTGCAAGCTTATCACGAAGTTGCTGCATTTTTCTCTGAAATAAATTAGTCAGTGGAACAATAATTTAAGACACTAAGTTGACGTTTTGCAGTCTGCTTACTCTGCTATACAACAAAATCTAATATTTAGATTTTAGACAACTGTGTTTAGATATGTAAGTTTGCAGTGAGCTTTGTTTTACTTCGACTCTATATTAACTCACATTCACCGTATTTAACAATTAAAACTCTTATAGGGTATACTTCCTCCGTCCCGGTCAATTGTTGTCATTTGGTTTTGGCACAAAGACCAAGGAAAGAGGAGGTGACCAATTACTAAATGACAAGTTGAACAAATTGAGTGTGAATCATAAAATTGCTCATAAGTTCTTTCTTAAAATAGAAAGGACAACAATTGACTGAGTATGGAAAAGGACAACAAATGACCGAGACAGAGGGAGTAATATTTAGACAATACAGTTTACCCATTTTGAATATACAAACACCAAAACATGACCCACAAATTCTTCAAACATTTTGCAGCCATATTAATTTTTGATAAAGATAATCAAATGTATACGTCACATATTTCACGCCGATGCACATTCTATCATAAAAGCATGGTCCCTACTCCCTAGTCTTAAAACAAAATGAAGAAGATGACATGTTTCACAAATAACGATCCCTGTTCTAAGAAAAAAATTTCAGCGATTCATGAGTCTTCGACTCTTTTGCTTCCAGCTCGATAACCCCTTATGTCACCATACACCACTGCACAGTACCGTCCTCAATTCTCTATTGAACCACGTCCCTCTGTCAACCAAGACACATGTGTCAACATCTATTTTGAAAACCTCATCAGTTGGCCGAACCCACCTACTGGCTCTCTCTACTTCTCTGGAACGACATCACACAGCTCCACCTCATTCTTCTTCCTATTGTTCACGCCCCCCTCACCCTCCTGATTACGCTCTCACCGACCCTGAGTACACCCAGTGTCACCCTTCATTTTAAATTGTTTCCAACCAATATGAAATTCATCAATTAATATAACCCTCTGACTCACAATGCTGATCATAACCGCCATACGTCCTTCCATATTAACAATCCATTAACATAAAGTGAGCTAAGTAAATCCTAACAAAACCCATATTTTCCCTGCCATTAAATCATCACATTTTCGACACCCCTCCATTATATAAAAATAGTCAGCTGTCGGAGGGAAAAAAAAAATCCTTTCGACCAACTATAACAAAAAAGTCTTGATTTTGGGAACACACACACACACACAAAAAAAAAGAATATTCAGGCATCATCCCTTTCACAATTGTCACTGATTTTCTTTGTCGTAGTCATCTAGATAAAACTAAATGTAAAGCCTTGAAAAAAAAAATCTTTATTGAATTTTGAGGGGGTATTTTTGTTTTTTCATTAACACTCAGCATTTGTTAGTAGTTACAGCAACAAAAATATTGTCGCAAAGGACCGAGCTTGACCAGGTTTTATAACGAAAGGCTAATCATCCATATTAGTCGAGGCCATTTCACGAACTCCAGTGCACCCCCAGCCTCTTTGCTAAATGATTACCTGAAACCATAGGGTCTTTCAGAAAGACATCTCCCACATTCATCTGCTGACAGTCCTCCCGACAGTTAAATGCACGTAAACAGGCAAATCCAACCAGGCAATGAGTATTTCAATTTAAGGCTTGTCAAGAATAGAGATGTACATAGCAAAAACCAACCAACATCCATAAGAGAAGGAAGGAAGGAACAAATAGGGTCGTTGATTCGTTAAAAAAACACAAATACAGAAGTCATACCAACGACGTAGAAGTCAATCTAAACTGATCAAAACAAGAATCAGTGACGGGTACAGCACACGTAGAAGTCAATCTAAACAGATGAAAACGAAAACCAGGTAACCTCTCTTCCTCCCTTTTTATCCCTCCCTCCAAGCCCCTTCATCTCCCTCACTCCCTCTCAAGCCGAACAAAACCAAACACAGACATAAACGCGTAACAGGACGGATAAATGTCATGTACCTTTGGAATTGTTCACTGTTAATGAACTGCAAAGCGAACTTAAAATCAGAGACACGCGTCTTGTTATCAGACCAATGAATGTATACTACAACAGAAAAATCGTTTAAAGAGTTTGAACATAAATTGCTAGTTCTAAGTCCTAAAGTTAACTAAAGGGTCAATTCTGAACACTTTACCATACAAGGAACCAAATAGTCACTCTAACTTGTAAGGAAGTACACGTAATCTTAACGTAATATTCAATTTTTAAACTTTTGGGAGAAAGAACCTTGAACATCTATTTACCAATTTAACACTACCCTCTTATGGATCCAACTTATCTCATCTGCAACAAATAATAACAAACACTCCTAATTTCTACCACATATCTGGTAAAGTTATGCTTGAATTGGTCAATTAATAAAACAAGGAGCATCTTATCAGAAAATGAAACCAAAAAGAAAAAAAAACACAAAGTGAAACAGAAATGCCATAAATAAAGAATTAGAAGTTATTAAATTAGTGTTCAAATCAGTTTTTTGTTAAAGGAAAAATGCAACTTCTATGTATGATTCCCAAATCTCAACACAGGAACAATAACAAGATTTGGATGATTCTCTCTTTGGTCCATATGTGATTATATTTTTTAAAAAAGGGCAAAAATGGAGGTGAGTAACACAAGATTCGACAGGACAACTCACCATATGCGAGCGGGGAAAAAAATGCATGGCTGAAACCTGAAGGGAATCCACCAGAAAAAGCAGATTAGTAATAAGCAAATACCTGTAGCTAGGTACGACGACACATCGCGAAGGGCTCTCTTTCATAGGACACCATGTCCACAGAAGAGCAGTAGATAGCATGATAAAATGACAACAAATCAAAAACCATTTAATAACATAGCTAAATCCCAGCTCGACCAACATATATGAGGAATTTGATGATTGACTCTACCAATTGATAAACAAACTACATACAAAATACAATACAAACACAAAAATCGACAAGGCAACCCACCTAGTGTAGAGTAAAGAGGATAAAATGGAAGATAACCTACCCATATTTTGAGAGAAAAGCAGGAAATGAATTGCTGACGAGCAAGTAGTGATTATCAACAATTACGAAAATCGCACCTGGGTACCTTCAGAAAACGATATAAAACAAACTGAATTAGAAAAAGAACCAGAAAACACAACTACTACACGGAAATTTAAATGCGTGTAAAATAATGGTGGTAGATAAATAGTGTTATCCGACCTTCAAACAAACAAACCTATAATTGAATAAAACCACCTAATATTGAACAAATCTAGTTTGATCATACATCAGGAATTAAAAGTCGATGAATCCCGGCTGTGTTGTTTTAAAATCGGCAGCACATCAATAGTTGAAAGATGAAGAAATAATAAATGAGAAATGAAGAGAGGAGAAAAAGGAGAAAGAAGAAAGAAGAAAGGAGAAAGGGAGAAACCGGAGGATTGAGAAGAGGAATGTCTGGCTTGTTTTAAAGATGATGATTTGCTCAAATTTTTAAAGAAAGGGCAAAAATGGAGGACTGAGAAGAGGAATGTCTGGCCTGTTTTAAAGATGATGATGCAAGGCACAAGATAATGACAAATTTGAGCAAATTATATTCCGTAAATACCATAAAAAATTCCACTCATCATAAAACTCTCGCGCTAATTCAATCTTGATACATGAATTTAAATCCTTATCTGAGATATTAATGTACAGTAGAATTTAGAAGCAACTATTCAATTATCACCACTAAATTACAACTATAAACTTAGTGGTACAATTCCCAACTATATACCCATCATACTCACTATCCCCCTTCCCTCCTTTTCCCCTTCCCCCTCTCTAGCCGAATGACCTCTCCCTCATTCTGTTTCTTCGCTCTCTATAAATGACCAACTCGCTTGGCTTTGCACAAACATAAACAGCTTTTGCAAGGGAAAAAGAGAGGTGACGCACACTTGTGTATATACACATGCATGGATTTAGGTTTTGTCTTAGTGGAGAGACATGGTAATCGAATCTCAGAACAGTTTACAAAACAGAGAACGGACAAGTGAAAGTGGCCTCCGACAAAGACATTTTCCTTTTTCCAGAGCAATCACAAAGTCATTCCGCCAAATTTAAACGAAGTTTTAAAGCTAAATCGTTCAAGATAGATCCATTTAGCAAGCAAAATTTAAGCATACTCCCTCTCCGAGTTCAACTGAAAATAACGCACACTTTCAAAAGTTAAAACCTCTCTCTATATATATATATATATGTATATACAGTAATTGAGTTGAATTCAGAACTCATCAATTTTTGAAAGCAAACCAAATCAGAAAATTTTCATACATAAAATACCTGGCACAATACAAAAGTTTTTAAACAAATAACCCGCGACACCAGCGAGACTGGGAAAAAGGTTACTGATGACGTAGTGGTGGTGGAGACGTAGACTGGGGAAAAAGTTTTTAAACAAATAATTCTCATTTTCACTCTTTTTTCCTCAGTTTCTCTCAATTCTCTCATTAATCCAACACCTTCCGCCCAGGCTGCCTCCACTTCATTACACCTCCCTCCCACTCTGTCTCATAAAACACATTGAAAACATAAATTAACTGATCAATTGCTCAGATCCTCAATAAACCTCGAGAATTGCTAAACAACAATAAGTGGGGGTTGACGTTCCTCTACAACAAATGCATCATGAGCATCTAAAATTGGGTACAAAGCTGTTGAAACAAAGTGTACTTTTTAAAAGGGAAAGGTAATAAACCTGGAATTTGAGCCGGTGATGTCCCTGAGTGTAGCCGATTCAACTTGACCCGGCAGCTATTTGAAAGTCCCCTTATGTGTCATTTGTTGACTAGCTTCTTGATACCCCTGAAAATTAGAAGAGTATTCAAAATTAGATGGTGCACAAAATAGCTAAAGGAAAGTAATAAAAAAAATCAAGATTTAGACGGAGTCTTCATTCTCATACTTGACAAGCTTATTCCCTTCTAACACTGAATTAAACACAGTTTTCACCATAAGTCTTTCACTGCAACCAAAAAAAATCAAAAAATTAAATTGAAAACATATACATTGTCAAAAGCATGTCAGAGAGTATATAAGGCGTTGAGGGTAGCATTTCATTTCCAATCAATGTAACTGAGATGTAGAATTACCATAAAGAGCTCGAATAACAATATTATGGAACTGTAACTTGGACCTGGATATAGGTTAGGCACAATGTCGCCAATCAGGTATTGAAAACAAAACATGACTGTCAGGAAAATCCCCAGACGCCAAGGTGAGAAAAGGTCGAAAGTCTAAAATCAGGGAAACCAGAACTAAAAGCTAGAGATCAGTAGAACGGTAATGCAACTCTTATCACTTGTCAAGTCCTTAGTTTGCGTTCCTACTACCAAATATCAAAAGAAAAACATTGTAATAGTCCCCTTTTTTTGCTATCATTATCTCGCAGTTCAATTTTTGGCTTCGCCATGTCCTACAATTAACTACCAATCATGTTACTCCTGTAAAAAGGCGTAAATAAGAGAAGAACGAACACACACCTTCTCAGCCAAGCCCATGTAGTCAATAGTCAACAACCTAGCACAAACAATTAACAGCACCATGATGCACCACAACAACAGTAGAAGAAAGCAACCACCAACATAATACATAATACCATGGTAGAAGAATTGAAAAAAGAATTGAAAAAAGAGACAGATTGATTCCTCCATTAGGCAGCAGCGTCGCCTCTGCCAGAAGAACTGCAACTGACGTGCAACCAAGAACAACTGTGAGAACTCTATTATAGACTTTTAACAGGTAAAACTATTGTACGCTCTGTTACTATAAGGAAAAACAAAAATATCATAAGAATCCAACTTAATAGTTTCACGAAAGATCTTAAATGAAAAAAGGGGATGAAGAACAACAACAATCATTGCTTGCTAATAAAAAAATATGAAGTTCAAAAGCTCAACTTAATTTAACCAAGTAGATACGTAGAGTAGATATTACTTGCCAATAGTAGCTAACATAGACCTATTTGACCTAGAATGACTGCCTCTCAAACCTGAAACATACTACCTGAAGGGACAACACAAGATATAGTGACAAATCTTACGTCTATGATACGAACACACACCTTCTTAACTGCGCCCATTATATTACTGAGCATTTCCCATATTAGTTCAAACTCATCACAGAGTCTAGGCCAATCTACTTTGAACCCTTCTTGAGCAGCATCTAGAAGATAACCTAGAACAGTTCCTTCTTCAATTGGAGCCGATCTACCATGGAAGTTCTATCATTAAAAAAGAAAGATAAGCATTCAAATTATAAGGCAGAATAAACGAGAAATTGATATCAAGAAAAGCCTATTATTGAATTTTTAAATAAGACACAAAGCAGTTGGCTCAATCTTTGGACTGAAAAAGTTTGTATGGTCATTTCTCCATCCAATGATAAGTTAAGTGTTTGTGACACATTCCGAATTGTATGAAGAAAATGATGCACGTGGATTACAATAAGATGCTACAATATTTATAAAGTACAGTGTTTAACCCTCTTATTGGTGATATAAAGCTAGAAAAGCCAGGAAAGTTAAGGAAAATAAAGTATCTGAGAATCAAAATTGCTGGCTGCAGGTAGTGTAGATACACAACCCTAAATCCGGTAATAAACAATGTAAATATTTTACGCTGGCTGCAGGTAGTCTAATTTTCATACAAGAACTTTAGAGCACTCAATTCATGTCCTAAATCTCTTAAACATGAACCACATAAATACTGCTCACTACCTTTGAGGCTTAACTTTCACTACCAAATCCATTCGAATCTAGCTAATTGCTAAAGGCTCATCATGGGTAAAGACCCTAAGTTCATATTAAAAATTATACCTTTGAAACATCTACTCTGAATATATACTCAGACATGGCAAAACCAAAATTATTTATAAAGTGTCCCCAGTGGAAGTTTAATCAAAACAAAAAGGTTAACATACGATAAGACGTAATATGCCTAAGTAGACGAAAAGGCTGCAAAATAACAAGAACTCCTCGTAAACACTTGGTATTTCCTTAGTTATCATATAATAGCGTAGCATTAGACTCGAAAATCCAAAAAAAAATCACAGAATCAAAGACAAGAATTCGTTGCTTTCAATCCCACAAATAAGCTAATAGATCTCGTTTTAACTTTTAAAGAATGTAGACTTAACTTCTTTCTAACTTCACTTCACTTCACTTCACATTCGAGCTACCAAAACAGGCATATTAATGATATCCAATTAATCGCCAAAGTTCCATTCTTTTGGCTCCATATGGTTCACACCAATAGCAAATAACAAATCTAACCCAATTCGGTAACGGTAAAAACCACACATTTCACACCTTAATATAAACCACCCAAGTTTCAACCTTTTGAATCCATTAAGCTCAACTCCCACGCGAATCATACAAGTAATACTACGACACCACGGTAAAGTCCACAAATCTCACCAGCTAATGCTTAGACTTCAAATAGCTTCCGAAAATGGTCCACCATATTAACGCGCAAATCATACATATAACCACCACCAATCAAAAAACAACAATCACCAGGAAAAACTAATAAAAGCCAATAACATGCAAATTCACAAAGCATACAAACAACAACAAAATTCAAAACAAGTGCGTAATAAACCAACAAAAATTAACCAACAAAAACACCGATATCGGTATCGGCAACTTGATTCTTCCTCAGCTTCCTCTCTAAATGCGCTGCAATCCATATAGTTCCTAAAGACCCCTTTTTAGCCAATATAAACTGTGAATAAAACATTTCCTTATTCTTCCTCCAACTTTCCTACTTAAACTCTAACAAAAACCCCAAATTCAACTCAAATTCAGCAAACCCTAATAATTTTAGCTCAAATTCGGCAGCTTTTTCATAATTACTAATTACTTCCAAAATTAGCAAACCCTAACCTCCACTAAAAACCATCAGAATCCCCAATTCAAAACAAATACAACATCAAATCAACTCCAAAATCCCTAATTCTGCAAATCCCTAACTTCACCAGCTCAAATTCTTCAACTCTTGAAGCACCAAACCACCAAAAAACCCTAATTTTCAGCTTAATACAGTAATTAACCAGCTGATAAACTTTAATTTCACAATCACAACAACTTCAACAACAAAATCCCCAAATCATCAAATCCCTAACTTCACGTGCTCAATTCTCTCCATCAAAACACCAAAAGCACCCTAATTTTCAGCCTAATAATATAAATAAGCAGCCGATAAACACAATTTGAGCAAATTAAAGTTGAAATTAACAAACTTTAATCAAAGGAATCGCTTAATTGAACTACAACAACATAATTAAAAATAAATCGGATCAAATAAAATTAAACTGACAAAAAACACCTATGAAAATAATCAACAACGAAAAGCATAATAGAGGATGATTTATTTTGTAATTTATTTAAAAACTTATATGTCGGTAATTTAAATATGCCAGGCTTCAAGTGTGCAACTGCAGCGAGAGAAGAAAGGTAATTAGAAGTAATAAAAACTACAAACAATCATATACAACACACAAAGACCAACATGGACATACCGTATCTTGCGATGACATTACTTTCAAAAATGGCACCTTCAGGAGTCTCCAGGACAGGGATCTGCAAAAAGTATTCCTCCAATAATCACAAGTTCAAATGAAACAGAAGCGTAAAAGTAATGTCAGTGTTGCAAACTCTTACCTTGCCAATGAGGTTCATTTTCAAAAACTCACGAATTTTGTTGGAGACACCCATCTCAAAATTCTCTGCTAAATCAACTTTAACACCACTATACTCTGCAGCAATGAGTGCTTTGTAGGCATTCTTGTTATTGATCCCGGTATGTAAGATCTAAAAAATAAAATTCAGCAACAAGAGGTTAAAAAGATCATAAATTCTCAAATGTAAGAAATCATCAGTCACAAGCCGGAATTTAGTACAATCTCAGAATCCAGATAAAATATATCCATCCTAAATCTACGAATATTTACAACAAACCTAGAACCTAGAACACAATTGACAACTACAACTCTTAAAACTGAAAAAAGGCGAATCTAGAACCTGAACTTTGGGCCGATTTTCGTTGCCCTCAACAACTACAGCAACAGCACCTGAAATCACAACACAGTCCACAAACCCCCAAAATATAATCAATATAATAAGTGAAAGAATCATATGATAGCAACAAATAAATCTGAAATTAAATTAAACTACCTAAAAATGAACCAAGCCAATTTGATCATACCTCATAAACTCAAATCGATTGACGACATGGCTGAGTTGCTCTAAATCCGGCAGCAACCTTAAACAAAAAACAAAAAACAAAAAAAATGGATTTGAGTCATTCGTGTTGACAATAGTTAAGTTAAAATTGACAGCCACATAAACATCATTATGTTAAGGATTGAGAAAGGAACCCACATAAAAAAAAAAACAAAAAAATCAGCAACATATTGACTACTTAACAATAAGTTTAAACGAGAAAGGAACCAGATTAGTTTGAAAAAATGAACAAAGAATAGGATTCAAGATTAGAATTAAATACCTAGGTCTTGATTAGAGAACTGGATCCCGGTCGAGAAGCAACAGACGGATGAAAATGAGGAGAATGGAACCCAAAAAAGCACAGGTAAACTATTGAAGCAGGGGTTGAGGATCAAAGATGATGAGGGTTGAGAAGAGAGTTGTTGATGGTGAAGGCGTGAAGTAGGTTAGAGAGTGAGACGAGAGGCGTTAGAAAGAATGGAAAAGAATGAGTGGAGCAGAATGACAGAAAGAAAAGGTGGGACTGTGAGTGTGTGGCTGTAAGTGAAGGAGAAATGGAGGGATGAGATTTAGAGGGGAGATCTAACGGTGGAGGGTGAACTTGGGTGAGCACTATTCATAGCTACAGTTATTCCAAGTATAAACTTTTTAAGGGGTTAGGGATTTTTCTTGTGGTAATTTTGCAGCCTCGATAAAGTTATCAAGTTGTAAAGAAAGGCAAATCGGGAAGTGAAGGTTGTCAAGAGTATTGGAGTGATTACCATTAACATAACTTCACTCTTTACTTCAATTGAACCATATATTCATACGATATATTCCGTACGTTAATGTAAAGGCATGACAACTGCAAAGTTTCTACTTGATTCCAACCTAAAGAAATAACTATGAAGGTGAGAATCAAATGTGACTGGAAAACAAGGGTATTGCTGTAATAATTGTGTTATTATTTGTAAATTTTTATGCGTCGAGTGTGATATTGTACAATTTAACTTAATTCGGGGATATTTTGGTGTTGTTTGGCCTAATTTATGTGAAATAGCTTTTACTTTCTAGAATGAGTTTTTTCATAAACTACTTTTTGAAAAAGTTGTGGTTGTTTGGCCAAACTTTTGTAAAAGTAGTTTCTTAACAAATTGATGTGTTTGGCCTACTACTGCTTTTTAGTTTTTTTTTTTTTTTTTTTTTTTTAATTTCCATAATCCTAAGAGTTTTTGGGAGAAGTAGAAGCAGAAGCATCAATTTGGTGCTTCTGTTTCTAGTAGCTTTTTATTAACTTCTGACTTTTCAAAAGTAGTTTTTTATCTCCCTAAATTATAGTGTTTGGCCCAGCTTTTACTTTTACAATTAGAAAAGCACTTAAAAAGCTTGGCCAAACACCCCCTTTGTTTCTTTGTTCCCTATAATAGACGGAGTAAACTCCTTATGAGAGATATTGTACATTTTAACTAATGCAATATTTTTAACAATAATTTTTTAAAAGGGCATCTATATACTTTTTTTCGCATGTCCGTGCAACTTTGCACATGTACTAAGCTAGTATGTTTAATGAATTACAATCCGAGATTGGAACATTTTGGCCTACTCCTAATGATGGCCGAATGGCCTTATTGTCAAGAGGGGTTTGATTTGCAGACTTTTAATCTAAATTATTGTTATTAAGTTAGTATTATATTATTATTGTGTAAAATAATAATAATAATAATAATAATAATAATAATAATAATAATAATAATAATAATAATAATAAACTTTTGGAAATATTCTCTTTTAAGAAATAAAAAGTTTGGTGGAGACACTTAGTGCCAAACAAGAAAATTCGGATACAACTTTTGGAGTAAATTATTAATATTATATTTAGATATCAAATTTTGCGAATTTCCTATCCTAATTACACAGGTTATATTCTTATTTAATTGAGTAATTGTATTATTATCTGGTCATATAATTTAGTTTTTGTTTTATTTATTTATTTTATTTAATAGGAAATGTATGTAATTTAACTATTGTTTGCGAGACTTGACCAACGATACCCCAAAAATGCAATATTAAATACCTAGTTTATTTTTACGAGTAAAGTAGAATTTAGAACCAAGGCAATTGTATTAGGCCTGACACTCGATATCGTTAGTCCAACTTGGAGAACGTATGAGTCACAATTCAATGACAATTATGTTTGTATCTCATAAAATGATGTGATTAAAACGAGTTTTTTCCCCAAAATGTTCTCGCGAGTCCAGTTTAATCAAGACATGTTATTCCATTAGGTCTTATGAGATACCGTCTCTCACTAATTTAGTGGGAGACATAATAGAGAAAAAAGAAATTTAATAGGTCCCTCGCCCCATCATATGAGAGGTCTCTCAATAACGCTATTGAGAGACCGTCTCTCCGGAGTTTTTGTGATGTTATTCTAATGGAGACGTTTTTGAGTCAGATTTTCAAGGACTTATAATTTTTACTTGAAATTAGTTTCCTAATTAACACCGAATTCTTTAATCTCCTTATTATTTATCTAGTATAAAAATAGTACCAAATCGGAATTTTAAACCAAGTCACTTTCCACTTTTGATCAAATTTTCTTTGCTTGGAGTATTTATTTAATAGTGTCAATTGTATAAGGGACATGCTAAATCCCGCACACTTTTACCCCTAATTCTGAATATAACCTTCTCATTTCTCAACCCCTAACAAGAGTGAAACCAGAGAGAGAAACAAGAGAAATGAAAAGCCCTAATAAATCAATTTCACCGGCAGAGTCGCCGATCACACTCCCTGCTCCGGCATCCTCCCTCACCACCCTCAACCGCCAACGACCATCTCTCCTCATACCCATCCCCGCGCTAACCCGTACGCTTGTGACACTACCAGTCGACGCCGGCACTACCCCTCCGTGCAATCGACGCCGCCACAACCCTTCCTTGCACAAGGACGACACACTCAACCCTTCTATACACTAGGATACCGCCCCTCAAGCCGCCCCACTAGAAAACTGATAACGGTGTAGAGGAAGGTCGACGGTGACAGTTAGGGATTGGGTAGACGGCGACGGTTAAGTGGTTAGGTCGACGACGTTTGTGGGTGATGAGCGGGGAAGAGGTTTAATTGGCGGTGGATATGGGTTAGACGGCGCGGTGGTGGTGGAGTTGGTCGGCGCTAGGGAGGGGGAGGGTAGGCAGGGATTTGTCGGGGTTGGGATTTGGGGCATTTAGGATTTTTTTTAAAGTGAAGGGTAATATGGGAAAAAAAGAGGCATAATGTGTAGGATTAAGTAAATTAGTGTGTAGGATTTAGCAAATACGTTGTATAAAGTGGGCTAGTAAAAAATTGAACTAGGAAGCGATTCTTAATCAATTAACTACCAAGGGTCTAAAAGCGTCCGTTAGTTTGAATTGATTACATTAGGTTTGATAATCTGGTATTTCACTTGTATTACTAACCCAGTTCGACAACGAAGTCCCGGCTTATAATTAAGGATAAACCCAATAAGACGACCAATGATTGAATATGTGCTATTTGGTTTCGATAAAACTTTTGTTAAGGAAAGAAATCCGATTGGAAATTAGAATGTTAACACAACGTTTATAAAAATGAATTTCGAAATATTTCATATTTTCTTGGGCATTTTATGGATTGAATTTGAAAGCTCATTGAGCGGAAAAGCATGATATTACTATTGTAAACGTAGTGACATGGAAGAATAGCAATTAACTTAACCTTATAAAATTGTCTGCTGCTTACGAAGGGTCTTTGGTGGCCCTATCTGTTGGGAAATGTGTCCTCAACAATAGTGCGATCACATGATTTAAGTATCATTATTAAATCTCATTTTAAAGAATACAATTGGGAAGTATTTTTCACAATCGGTCAACATATATCGGTAATGATTGGCTGACTAGAGTTTGACATTACTGTCGTGCGACGGTGGTGATCAGTTGACCCCCTAGGTCATACCTATAGGGCAACACTCTAAATTGATCATTTAATTAATCGTATAATGTTACGAGTTAATTAAATTACTTGAAAATTCATCCGAATGATTTTGGAAGTAAAATTTACGTATCACATCGAAATGTGATTAAATGAGATACGGTCTGAGTAATTGAATTGTATCATTACTCAGATGAAATTATTGTTTAAGGAAACAATTGAATATGAATGAATTATTATAAATACGATTTATAAATTGGTGAAATATTTTGGTACAAGTAATTATGAATTACTAAGTTAATTGTTGTATGTGACGTATTTTATTAATACGTTGATTTTTAATATGTTAAAAATACATAACAAATTTATGTTACATATGACATGTGACATATTGACAATTGATAAAAATAATATGGAATCCATATTATCATAAGTGCCGAAAATTGGAGGTGGTTTAGGCTAATATTATGGTTGATTAAATAAGTGGAAAACACAATCATTCTTTATAGAGCCTAGCCATGCAACCCTAGTTTGCATTGTGAAGGCAAACAAGGGCACGCATTGGGTCTTTCTCTTCCCCCTTTCTTCCCTCCTACCCGGTTTCACCCTAGGAAAGACAAAAAGGGTTTTTGTCTTATATTTTGATATACACTATATGCATAAGTGGGTATCATTCTATTTATTCATTATTCAAACTTCTTAAGTTTTTGAAAGAGAAAAATCCTCCAAAATCCCTCTCCTCTAACCGGTTTTAGAGAGCTAAAATACCAAATAGTTTTGAGTCATTTTTCACAAGATTAATAGTGTACTAGTTCATATAATATTAATTCTAATTAAGAGTAAGCTTTGGGTATTATTCCTTGGGAGAGATCCTACACTTGGATCTTTTGTTCATCCAAAAGGAGAGCTCAAGAACAAAAGAAAAGGAGATTTCTTTTGTGCCAATTAGAACCGAAATCACAATGTAAGGATGATTTCTACTTTATTTTGTTAATTAGTTTGCATGCATAAGACCTTTATTAATTTTATGACAAATTAGTTTAAACATATATGAGTATGTTAGTATGTATATAAATCTACATTTCCTTCAATTGGTATCAGAGCCAAGGTTGTTTGCATGCAAATCGGTTAAAAGTTTTTCCGAGTTATAAGAATACCATATAAAACTTGTAAAATTTGTGTTATTATGATATATCACGAAATTAATTCATGCATGTTAATATTTCTGGTCCTAAAATATTTTAGGATATTTTGGTTAATTTTACGGAATTTTATTGTTCATATTATACAATAATGGCATTTAAATATATTTTATGAGTAAAAATGTCATTTTCGGTCTAAAATTAGCTATACTTCGAATTTTTAGTTGATTTTTGGATATGTTGTCACATATATTATTTTGAGATAACCTGTAAATTTTCATAATTTTTGGACTTGTTATGCTCGAAAAATGGATTTTTCATTATTAAATTCGGATTTAAGTGAAAAATAGGTTAATATGAGTTAAATTTCGAATCTGGTCATAGAAAATTAATATGTTGTCACATGCAATTTTACAAGATGTGTGTAAAATAATTGACTATAAAGAAGTCTTTTGAATGATTTATGGATTTTTGAAGAAAAATAGCATAAATAGTGACATTATTAGTGAAAAATTGATAAATCATAATCTATGACTTAGGAAAAACATCTAATGTTGCCTTTTATTATCTTTTTCAGATATAAAATTTAAAAGTTAATGAATATAATTTTTCCATGTTTTTGTGATTATTTTATAAAAATCGATAAACCGCAACATTGTTTTTCCGGAAAAATTTCGAAATTTTTAACCTAAAATTTTGAACATTATGAGTGTCATGGTATTTTTCCAGAATTTTCATGAGTTTAAATTTCAAATTTCAAATTTATTTGAAATTTTGTGATTTATTTGAAGTTTATAGCTTATTTTTGTAATTTTTGGTCCATTTATGAACAATTTTATAAAATATGGGTTAATTATGGTCAAATTATTAGTGAAGACTAAATTTTGAGTCCTAAGAGGATAGGGTAATTAACTTATGCATAAATATGAGTTTATGTATTTTTGTGGTTATAAAAATGTTGAAATCAAGCAAATCCGTAAAAACCGAGTAATATACGATATTGGCTAATTAAAGGCGATTTAGCATAAAATTGAGCATGTTCATACATATTATAATGCTGCATTTTTCTTTATGATTGTCATAATTTTAATTTATGTAATTTTTGAATTATGTAATTTTACTTAGTATGGCCTTAGATTTAATTGGTATTTCCCGAAATGTATGGGAATATCGATTCGGTTGTAATTTTATTGTGATCTCGTATCACCGTTTTGTAATTTAATAGATTTATTTTATTTTAGTTACAAATGTATAATAGGAAATTATGTAATTTATTATGTAATTTTATTCATTCCGGAGTTCCCAAAGACGGATTTCTTCAAGAATGGCGATACATAAAGACGGTGTTACCTCGAGATGCGTGCCACAACCGAAGTTCAAGGGACCAATGGAGTTGGTTTCCGAATTTGTAATAGTTAAATAGTTTTTCTATTTTAGGAAAGGCCATACTAGGATTTATTTATTTTTATGCTTGCATTTTATTTTATGTCGCATGCATCGCTAAATCGCCATAACTAAAACATGCATCCTTATTTTATCGAGTTTATCGACCGTGTCAATTAGAATTATCGTAGTTCACCGCTTTAGTTCACTTAAAACGTGATAGATAATAAATTGACATGACCTCTCGCTAAAACAATTAATTGAGACATAGCCTTACCAAATAGTAGAAACCATGAAAACCTATTTCGCGAGGGAGTGCACTCGGCCCTACCGGGGTACAAACCTTGTTACGTAGGGGAAGTGGGTGATGAATGTTAATCCACCGAATTCATGTTGACAAGGGATGAATCGGCCCTACCATGCCCAAGTTGATATGGATTTGGATCATGGACACATTTATTCGAAATTTGGATTGAACTCAACAAAAGTTTTTGATAAGGGATGTATCGGCCCTACCGTGCCCTTGTCGAATGTGTTTTGGGCTAAAGATAATTGTTAAATGTAAAATTATCGACCTAGAGTTCTGAAAGTAGAATCGATTAAACGTTAATCCACCGAGTTATATTGATAAAGGATGAATCGGCCCTACCGTGCCTAAGTCGATATGAATTTGGGTCTTGGAATCATTTATTATAGTTGGGTAGAGGTCACTATATAAATGTTCATATCTTGTTAATTTGCAAGTATGATTTAAAAAGACAAATGTTAATATTTCCTTTTCCTCCATATTTGTAGTTCTTTACAATGAATCCATCAAATGCTACCGCACCAATAACTATTGAATCTTATCACAATGTTCTTGACGACGTATGCTCCAACAATGATTTCGATACTACTAGAGAACTTCATTTCGGGATAGGTTCGGATGGAAACCTTAACTTCATCACTTCTTCTAAACCACCTACTACTACTAGACCTCGTGTGAGTCCGTCTCAGGAAGACTACCTCATACAATCTATAGGGTCTTTGTCTCTGGAAGATAAAGATGCCAAAGCTAGTGGGAGCTCAAGCAATCAAGCTCTTGCTTCTAAGGGCAAAAGGTTCAAGAAGAAAGGAAAGAAAATCAAAAACTTCAAGCAAGTTAATGATGAGTGCCATTATTGCTATGGCATGGGACATTGGCTTAGGAATTGTCCCGTATATTTGCGAAATATAAGGGAAGGACTCATTACTCCCTAAGGTACAATTCCTAAAGAAATTTATGTTATTGATATAAATTATACTTCCACTACGACATGGGTACTAGATACCGGTTGTGGTTCTCACCTTTGTAATCATTTACAGGGTTTAAGAGATGTGGAGAGGCTTAGCAAGGGAGATGTGGATCTACGCCTTGGAAATGGAGCTCGGGTAGCGGCCGAATCCAAAGGAACTTATGTTTTTGCTTTGCCTAATGGATTTGAGTTGTATTTGCATAATTGTTTTTAGGTGCCTACACTCTCTAAAAACATTATTTCAATCGCCATGCTAGACATGGACGATTTTTGTTTTGTCATTAAGAACAATCGTTGTACTATTTCTAGGAACGACTTGGTTATAGGCCAAGCTTCCTCTATCAATGGCATTTACATTTTAGAGACCTCAAATCCGACTAATGATATTTATAACATTCAATCAAAGAAACTCAAAACAAGTGACCCAAGTGAAGCGTTCATTTGGCATTGTCGATTAGGTCACATAAACGAGAATCGCATCAAGAGATTAATTTCAACTAATGTGATTACACCATTTGATTATCAATCATATGGTACATGCGAATATTGCCTACTTGGCAAAATGACTCGTAATCCTTTTAGTGGTAAAGGGACACGAGCTAGTGAACTATTGGGACTCATACACACCGATGTATGTGGCCCAATGAGTATCACCGCTCGTGGAAATTATGACTACTTTATAACTTTCACCGACGACTTGAGTAGACATGGGTATGTCTATTTAATGAAGCACAAGAGTGAAGCGTTTGGGAAATTCAAAGAGTTTCAAAACGAAGTAGAGAACCAATTGAACAAAAGGATTAAGGCACTACGATCCGATCGTGGTGGTGAATACCTTAGCCTTGAATTTGATTCACACTTGAAAGGTTGTGGTATTATATCACAACTTACTCCACCCGGAACACCACAACTCAATGGTGTTGCCGAAAGGAGGAATCGAACCCTACTTGATATGGTTCGCTCCATGATGAGTCAAACCGAGTTACCGAACTCGTTTTGGGGATTTGCGATTCAAACCGCAATTCGATATTTGAACAATAGTCCCACTAAGTCCACCGAAAAGACTCCATATGAGATGTGGACGGGAAAAATCCCCAATATATCCTACATGAAGATTTGGGGATGTGATGCTTATGTCAAAACTAAGAACGACAACAAGCTTGCCCCAAGATCCGAAAAATGCATCTTTATAGGTTACCCCTCGACCTCTCGAGGATACGACTTCTACAAACCTCAAGATAACAAAGTGTTTGTGTCTTGTGAGGCTGTCTTCTTAGAAAGAGAATTTATTTCTAAGAGACAGAGTGGGAGAAATTTTGAACTTGATGAAGTTCAAGAGCCACAAACCGAAGTAGAGACGCAAGAAGAAGTTCCTTCGTCGTCTAATGCGGTTGTACCTCCTCCACTAAGAAGGACGGGTCGAGTAATTCGCCATCCCGATCGATATGTGGGACTTATCGAGGAAGATGGAACACTCGATGTGTTACTTATGGAAAGTGACGAGCCCGCCACCTACAAGGCTGCAATCTCTAGTCCAAATTCCTCCTTATGGCTTGAAGCCATGAAGTCAGAAATGGATTCTATGCATGAAAACCAAGTTTGGGACTTGGTAGATTTGCCTAAAGGGGCAAGACCCCTTCAATGCAAATGGATATTCAAAATCAAGAATGGCGTAGAAGGACATGATGATGTCTACAAAGCTAGGCTAGTGGCAAAAGGATTTACCCAAGTCCAAGGTCTCCATTATGATGAGACCTTCGCCCCCGTAGCCATGTTAAGATCCATATGGATTTTGTTAGAGATTGCCACATTTCATGACTATGAAATATGGCAAATGGATGTCAAAACCGCTTTTCTAAATGGGCATTTAGAAGAGGAGGTGTACATGATACAACCCGATGGTTTTGTTGATTCTAAAAATCCTAACAAGGTGTGCAAGCTTAAGAGATCTATTTATGGTCTTAAGCAAGCATCTAGAAGTTGGAATCATCGATTCAATCATGTTATAAAGGAAAATGGTTTCACTCGAAGTGTTGAGGAACCATGTTTATACATGAAATTCAGTGGGAGCAATGTTGTGTTCCTAATCTTGTATGTCGATGACATACTACTCATTGGAAATGATATTCCAATGTTGTCTTCTGTTAAGAAGTGGTTAGTTAACCACTTCTAAATGAAGGATTTAGGAGAGGCACAACGCATATTAGGTATCCGGATCCATAGAGATAGATCCAAGAGGATATTGGCACTAAGTCAAGAGTCTTATGTTGATAAGATTCTTCGACGGTTCAACATGGACAAATCCAAAAGGGGTTTAGTACCTATGATAACCGGGACGATATTGAGCAAGACTCAATGTCCCTCCGAACCCCATGATGTTGAACGCATGAAGTTGATCCCTTATGCTTCCGCTGTTGGATCAATCATGTATGCCATGATATGCACACGTCCTGATGTCTCGTATGCCTTGAGCATGACGAGTAGATATCAAGGAAATCCAGGTGAGAGTCACTGGATTGCAGTCAAGAACATCCTTAAGTACTTGAGAAGAACTAAGGATTCTATCCTAGTGTTTGGAGGAGACACTATGTTGCATGTTAATGGATACACGGACTCAAGTTTTCAAACAGATAGAGATGACTTGAAATCACAAGCTGGTTTCGTGTTTATGCTCAATGGTGGTGCCGTAAGCTGGAGAAGCTTCAAGGAAGCTGTAACCGCGGATTCTACAACGGAGGCTGAGTACATCGCAGCATCAGAAGCTGCTAAGGAAGCTGTTTGGATCAGGCAATTCACGGAAGGTCTAAAAGTAGTACCTACCGCCAATGATCCCATCACTCTCTATTGTGATAATAGTGGGACGATCTTCCAAGCTAAGGAGCCAAAGTCTAGTAATAGATCTAGACATGTACTTAGAAAATATCATGTAATAAGAGATTTCATTGAAAGAAAGGAAATTGCGATTTGTAAGGTTGGGGCGGATGACAACATAGCCGATCCACTCACCAAGCCTTTATCACAGGCTAAGCATGATGGACATGTTACGTCCATGGGACTTAAACGTGTAACAAGTTTTTGTTAGATTTTGAAATGAAATAAAAGTGTTGTTTTTGTTCATGTTCATAATCACATTTGTCTTTTATCTTTAATTTATACATTGTTACATCCAAACGGGTTGTAGTGACAATTGAACCCCGTTAAAGTGAACACGGATTAACATAGTATTTGCCCATAGTCACTTGTATGAGGTGACGTCTCGAAGTGACTAGAGTGTGATGCGATTGATGGCAAGTTCAAGTGCCATAGAGTCATGTGAGATGACTAGTCGATCACATAGGCGGACTGTTAGGAACATTTTTTCGGGCTTTATGACCGCTTATAGAGTTCTGGTAATTTATATAGCCTGGTCGTGGCAAGAGCTACTATAGTATTCAAATGAGTCGATTCTTTTGACTAAAGACTATTCGCCTAAGATGGCACAGTTTCAGATTAACTTTGATTTGTGTTACTACGACCTTCGTAAATGGGGTCAAATGGGCATATTTTGGGTTATGATGGCTGTGGCTAGTCGAAGGGAATGAGTGCAATAGGAATTGTCCACCCCTAGTCAGGGTTATAACAATATCTCAGGGCCACTCGAGGAGTAATAAACTGGAAATGCGTGGCCACGCTCGGAAAGTATCTATGATAGATAAGTCCGGTCAATCAGTTATTCTCCAGATCGAGGAAACCACTCTCGATATGATCACTTGCAAGTACGACCTGAAAGACACCTTGCATTGAGTGGGAGATAGTAATAGGACAAGAGAATTGGTGACGCACACTTGTCGAGGACAAGTGGGAGATTGTTGGGAAATGTGTCCTCAACAATAGTGCGATCACATGATTTAAGTATCATTATTAAATCTCATTTTAAAGAATACAATTGGGAAGTATTTTTACTCACAACAAGGTCAACATATATCGGTAATGATTGGCTGACTAGAGTTTGACATTACTGTCGTGCGACGGTGGTGATCAGTTGACCCCCTAGGTCATACCTATAGGGCAACACTCTAAATTGATCATTTAATTAATCGTATAATGTTACGAGTTAATTAAATTACTTGAAAATTGACGGATGATTTTGGAAGTAAAATTTACGTATCACATCGAAATGTGATTAAATGAGATACGATCTGAGTAATTGAATTGTATCATTACTCAGATGAAATTATTGTTTAAGGAAACAATTGAATATGAATGAATTATTATAAATACGATTTATAAATTGGTGAAATATTTTGGTACAAGTAATTATGAATTACTAAGTTAATTGTTGTATGTGACGTATTTTATTAATACGTTGATTTTTAATATGTTAAAAATACATAACAAATTTATGTTACATATGACATGTGACATATTGACAATTGACAAAAATAATATGGAATCCATATTATCATAAGTGCCGAAAATTAGAGTTGGTTTAGCCTAATATTATGGTTGATTAAATAAGTGGAAAACACAATCATTCTTTATAGAGCCTAGCCATGCAACCCTAGTTTGCATTGTGAAGGCAAACAAGGGCATGCATTGGGTCTTTCTCTTCCCCCTTTCTTCCCTCCTACCCGGTTTCACCCTAGGAAAGACAAAAAGGATTTTTGTCTTATATTTTGATATACACTATATGCATAAGTGGGTATCATTCTATTTATTCATTATTCAAACTTCTTAAGTTTTTGAAAGAGAAAAATCTTCTAAAATCCCTCTCCTCTAACCAGTTTTAGAGAGCTAAAATACCAAATAGTTTTGAGTCATTTTTCACAAGATTAATATTGTACTAGTTCATATAATATTAATTCTAATTAAGAGTAAGCCTTGGGTATTATTCCTTGGGAGAGATCCTACACTTGGATCTTTTGTTCATCCAAAAGGAGAGCTCAGGAACAAAAGAAAATGAGATTTCTTTTGTGCCCATTAGAACCGAAATCACAATGTAAGGATGATTTCTTCTTTATTTTGTTAATTAGTTTGCATGCATAAGACCTTTATTAATTTTATGACAAATTAGTTTAAACATATATGAGTATGTTAGTATGAATATAAATCTACATTTCCTTCACTATCCTTAGACTCGAGAGTAGGCGAGAGTGTGGCCATACTGTAGGTGGGGATCTGATCAGTCTCATACGTGTTAGGCGGATCGCATCCGGGTTCCTAAGGTCTATATGTGGTTAGGCTTAGGGGATAATAGCCGAGTGGTGATTAGTCCGTGGTGCGGGTAACAACCTTACGTACCGGCATTCGACCTTGGAGAGGAGTGGACGAATTTTGTTTTAAACGTGCTTATGTCACTACGGTAAGTAGGGGTAATAATGTAAGCCCCCTAGCATCGGCGTGATTAGCGGTATATGATTATCGTACAAGTTTCAGTTATTAGTTATATAACTGAAACGTGTGCGGTAATTGGCCGGTATATCGTGATAAAGTTTCAATAAAATAATACGGCTTTTAAAAAATTATTTTGTTTTATCAAAGGCTATGTGTTAAAAGAAATTTTTATCTGGTGTGTGATGGCATTATCATCTTATGCTTTATATTTCTGATAATTTTTATTTTACCCACCTGACGGTTTGTCTTTCTATAAATTGTTTTCCTAAATAAATCGTCTGAACAGTGAAGACTGACTCAACCGAACCCGAGAGCTTAGAAACGGGATCCAGAACTTTCTATTATTTTAGTTGATATAATTTTGTTAGAAACAATTGTAATAACTGATGTAGTTTTGTTTTATTTGAGTTAGTAGAAAGTAGTAATGACTCGGATCTATAATTATCTTGCGCTGTTTCCTTTTTGGGGCTTATTTAATAAGGTCCTGAAAATCTGGGTTGTTACAGTTGGTATCAGAGCATGGTTTTTCTGGTTGGTGTTAAAATCTCCATATTTTAATATTGCCTTTAAGATTTTATGCTCCCCGGTTAATGGAAACAAGTCAACTATTTTATAAGATCGTAGGTTAAGATGACTAGATCACCTAAAAGAAAAAGGAAAAGGGTAAAAGGGGTAGAAATACTAAAGACCGACCTAGTTTTAAGAACCCATAGTTTTTGTTTTATCACTAGTTGTGGATGACTTATGTGTTTTATTTGTAATATATAATTGGTTGCTCTGGGTAGTCTTACCTTTCTAACTACTAACCAAATATTTGAAATTTAACTCCAACGAACTTCGTTACTATGGAGAGGGTCAGGACAAGCGAATTGCATTGGATGAAGTAAATCTCGTTGAAGCAATGCTTCGTTATACTTCTATTTGACTTAACTCCTATTGCGTAAATTCCCCTCCGATTTTCCTTGCGTTTTCCTCTTTTTGAAATTATTATGTTAAGTACTTACTTTTGACATTTATTATGATGTTGTCTAAACTTTTAAACTGTTTACAGCCAAATTGAAGTTAATTAGTTTATGTTTGTCCTTTAGGGTTTGCCTTAATTGATTATGTTTGGGAAAATGGTTCATTGGTATGATTGTGATATATTATTGTTGTGATTATTGCTAGGTGACGAGTTTGTAGAGGAACAATTCTAGCTTCCGCTGTTATTCGTTGATTTCAGATTCACGAATAAGGTAGGGATTCCCTACTCAGTCGGTTGTGTAATTAATTTGAGATTTATGTGTTGTGATTGATTGATTAATATGTTTCGTTGGATTGATATTGGTTTGTTGATATTGAGATTGGTATTGTTTTGACGGGACCATGTTCGAGAGATGGTTCCAACCCCATATTCGCCTCTTGTGTCTCCCGTCACAAGAGGTATGTGCACATTAATGATCTGGGTGCGCTCGTTGCAATGAGCGGGACTTAGGTGGGAACGACTCTGGTCCGCCACTGGCGGTGAAGATTACCTATTGCGATGGGTAATCTGGGAGGACTACACACTTAAGTGTGTAGTCAGATATTGATTGGTATTGGAGTTGGGAATTGATATTGCAATTGATTTGGTTGTATTATTGTACTATGAGTTCTTATCTTCATTATACAGTTGACTAACCCTGGTATTGTTTTCAAAACTGTGGTGATCCATTCGGGGACGGTGAGCAGTTGATTGAGCAGGTATAGCTATGGATAGCTCGCGGGTTTGCATGGGGGTCGAGTCGTCACCATTCTTATCTAGCTTCCCTTGACAGTCTTGCTTTAGTTCCTTGACAGTTTTAGTTGTAAACGTTTTAAGTTTAATTTCAGTTGTATTTATACTTTAAACAGTTTTGGCATTTTATAATATTTGTTTTTTGATGGTCAATTTTATATACTCTACCTCGAGCAACCGAGATGGTAGCGCCTTGATATGCTAGGGTGGTCCTTGGTAAGGCATCTTGGTGTATAGGGATGTTACAAAGTGGTATCAGAGCGATGGTTTTGGAACCTAAAACCAAAGCACAAAATGAACATAGGGTGTCTAACTAAAATGAACCCGGGTAGGATTTTTTTGGAGCTACCTCAAAGGCTTGGGAGACGTCCTAAAGCCGTAATTGGCCCTTACAACTTTGAGCCGGTCACTACGGGGGGTTTTGGGAAGTCGTTACATGTGTTATATATGTTTATTGTGAGAATGTTGGATGGATTGAAGGTTATATGATCGTATGAATATAGAGTATTATGGATGATATGAGCATGATGGATGTTATTAACTAGCTTTTGTATGTTTAGTAACATGAATAGGAAAGGTGATACTGTAATACCACGTTTTTCTAAGTCCTGTTGCTCGGCCGAATAAGGCTTACTCGGCCGAGTAATGTGTCGTGTGTTTCTGGTCAGGCTACTGTCCAGGAATACTCGGCCTAGTATGGTAATACTCGACCGAGTAAGGGATACTCGGCCGAGTATTCTCAATACTCGACCGAGCATCCGGTCTGACAGGAATTATTTCCGCGGTTTGATTAAGGACGATTAGAGTTATAAATTACGATTAACAGTTTCACTTTTCGCTTTTACAAAAACCTAAAACATTCTACGTAACTTTAATCATCTCTAATCTCTCCCAAGATCGTTGATTGTTCGTGAGTCCTTGTTCTTTTCTCTCTTGCGTCGATTGCGTCGGTAAGTCACTAGTCTTATAGCTTTGTCAGTTTTGTCTTTTAGGGTTTTAACATAGTCTTGGAAATTGGGGAAAAGGGATATTTTGCATGTTGTGATTGGATTGTATAATTGTTGTTAGGTTGAGAATTCGTAGAAGAGCAGTTCTAGCTTCCTTGTTGACTTTTAATCGGATCTATGAAAAGGTAGGGTTTCCCTACTCAGTTGATTGCATAATTGATTTAAGATGTGACGTTGTGATTGAAGTCATATGATGATATTGTTGTTGATTGTATTCTGGAGTATTGGAGTTGTGATGGATTGACTATGATTGTGAGGTCCGTCCTCGGCTGAGTGGAGTCACTTGCGGGAGTGACTTCACGCCGTTGATTCGCCCCTTGTGGAACCCGCCACAAGAGGGAATGTGCACATTAAGGAACATGGGTTATTGCTCGTTGCGATAAGCGGGGGTAAGGTGGGCAAGGCTGCGGCCCCCCACTGGCGGTGTGTATTAACTGTCGCGGCAGTAATCTGGCAGGACTATACACTTAAGTGTGTAGTCAGTTATATGACATGATTGGGAATGGAGAACGGTCGTGAAATAGTTGTTATTGATATTGTTGTATTTGCTTATCTTAGTTATGCAGTGAAGTGACCCCGTTGTTGTTTTGTAAAACTGTGGTGATGCATTCGGGGATGGTGAGCAGATTGTGACAGCTGATGGTTGACTTTAGCTATGGGGACGAGATGGGATGTCATCACTTCGAGTCTAGCTTCCGCTTTTACGAGATTAGCTGTTTTGGTTTCAGTTGTATTGAGACTTATATATATTTCTTTTGGTTTGGTTTTGAGACAATGTAATCGTTAACTTTATACTTTAATAAATGTTTTGGAATGGTTAATTTTGATATACTAGCCTCGGACAACCGAAATGGTAACAACTTCTCATGCTAGGGTGGTCCTTGGTAAGGCACCTTGGTATGTGGGGGTGTTACAAAGTGGTATAAGAGCGACGATTCTGGAACCTAAAACCAATGAACCTAATGAACATAGGGAGTCTAATTAAAATGAACCCGGGTAAGATTGTTTGGAGCTACCGCAAAGACTTGGGAGACGTCCCGAAGTAGCATTGAGGCCCTTACAATTTCGAGCCGGTCAACATGGGGGGGTCTTGGGAATCGTTGTGTGTTTCAAGTAATGTGTGTTGTACTCGTAGCTGTGATTTTTGTCAAGTTGTTGGATGAAATGAGAAAGTGAATTGCGTAGCTTGAACATGAGAAGACTTTTAAAATGATGTATGATTTATTACTTGGATTTTAAAGGGTAGTAAAGTGTTGGGAGTATCGTATTGCATGTTTAAGTATGTTTCCCGTAACTAGATAGCTCGTTTTTGGCATGACTTGGCCGAGCAGGGCGGGTACTCGACCGAGTAGGGGATACTCGGCCGAGTAACCAAGAACAAGACCGAGTGTTCGTTTGTGTATACGAAGCAGTAGCTACTGGTTGCGATCACTCGGCCGAGTAAGAGGGGTACTCGACCGAGTGAGGCATACTCGACCGAGTATGTTTTATTTGTTTTTGAGGTTGGCTACTGGAGTGGAATACTCGGCCGAATAGTCTTATTACTCGACCGAGTAGTCCTTACTCGACCGAGTATTTCACAGTAGTCGGCCGAGTATTTCTTTGGCGGATGGTTTTGTTTATTTTGAGTCGTAGGCTATGTGCTTACGTTTCCTTAGTTATATTAGCTCAAAATGCCGCCAAAGAGGTCAGCTGCTTACATTCAAGCTTCTGAGATGACTGTGGATGAGATTGCCCGTTTGATTGAGCAGCAAGATGCGCTCATGGAGGCACTCAAGAACGTGGGTAAGGGCGGCGAGAAACCAGTGGACGCATCCTAAATAAGCACCACCATTTCTCGCTTCCACCCCTCTACTTATGAGGGCACTGGTGAGCCAAAGCTGCTGGATAACTGGTATCGCGAGATGGAGAGTCTTCTAGAGGTTGTAAATTGTCCGGCGGAGATGGCGGTATAATAGGTTGCATTCTACCTAAGGGGTCAAGCTGGGGGTTGGTGGAAGAATTTGAAAGAGGATGCTAGAGCATACTACAAGGACCAGGGATACGATGTTATACCTTGGGCAGGTTTCAAGAGCGCTATGAGGGAGCATTTTGTGCCGGAGCACATCCGTCACAAGCTGAGGGCTGAGTTCGATTCTTTCACCATGGCTGATGATATGACTGTCACGGAGTACTATCACCGGTTCCTAGAGTTTTCACGCTACGCAGAGGACATGCAAGTGGGTCAACGAGGTTTAGCTCTTCGTTTTGAAAAGGGGTTGACACCGAATATCATAGATAGACTACCAGTTGGGGTACTCACCGATCTGAAAGAGGTATATGCACGAGCTAGGCATGCTGAGAGGTTAGTGGACTTGGCTAAGGAGGCTAAGGAAAGGAATGCTGAAAAGAGAAAGGCGGAGAATGGGAGTGGCAACCAGTCGGGCCATAAGAGGGGCAATCATTGTCAGGCTAGGGCTTTTTCTGGAGGGTCAGGGTAAGCAGGGGGATCACGGGCTTGGGGA
Source organism: Silene latifolia (assembly GCF_048544455.1). NCBI lineage: Eukaryota > Viridiplantae > Streptophyta > Magnoliopsida > Caryophyllales > Caryophyllaceae > Silene > Silene latifolia. The sequence continues at coordinate 71,587,945 of NC_133537.1, read as the reverse complement.
AGAGGTGGTAGTCGGAGTACTAGTGATAACTCCAACCTTACCTCCTTCAACTGTGGCGGAGTGGGTCATACAAGGCATGAGTGCACCAGTGCTAGAGGAGGAGGAGGCTTTCTAGGGACTTATCAGGGGAACTTTTTCAGGCTCCGAGCCAAATCTTTGCTAGCAACATGCCATCTAGGTCAAGAGGCAATCGTGGAGGGTAGAACAACAACAATGGAGGCTTCAACCGCAACAATGGAGGGTCCTATTAGCGTCCGAACAACAGTGTGACTCAGAACTCAGCAGCTAAGCCGACTACTTCAACCACCACGGTCCAGGGTGGAGGTCAGAAAAGCAGTGGGAAGCTCTTTATGATGGGCAAGCAAGAGGCAGAGAACGATGCTCATGTGGTTACCGGTACGTTTCTTGTTCATAATACACCATCTTTATTTCGTTCTGTTTGATTCGGGGCAACCCACTCTTTTGTGTCTAGGGGTCATGTCTTAGCAATGGGTTTGGGAGAATATGAACTTGTAAAAGATAGTGTGTTTATACCTTCTGGGGAGTTGGTGTCTTGTTCTAAGCTGTATAGAGATGTGTCCATGTTGGTGGGGGTGGTAGACTTACCAGTCAACTTGTTAGAGTTTCCTATGGATTGTTCTAAGGTCATCGTCGGGATGGATTGGTTGGGCAAGTATGATGCTAAGATAGATTGCAGACAAAAGAGAGTGTCTTTGAAGGGTCTTAAGGGAATCAAGGTATCATATAAGGGGTTCGTAGTGAGACCAAAGTGTAAGTTTATCGCAGTGATGAATTTAAAGTTATGTTTGAGAAAGAAGTGTCCTTTGATCCTTTGCCAAGTGAGAGATATGCGTGTGGAGGAGCCATCGGCGTCTAATATACCTATGGTTGGGGAGTTTAGTGATGTTTTTCCGGATGAGATACAGGGGTTACCACCTAAGAGAGATATCAACTTCAATCTTGAGCTCAAACCGGGGACGAGGCCTATATCTAAAGCACCGTACCGTATGGGGCCAAAAGAGTTGGAAGAGTTGAAGAAGCAGCTGAATGACATGTTAGACAAAGGTTATATTCGGCCTAGGGTGTCACCGTGGGGAGCACCAGTGTTGTTTGTGAAAAAGAAAGACGGGATCATGAGGCTATTGATACTGTGATTTTAGTATCAAAAATAAATACCTAAGTACTACTAACAACAGCTAGCGGTAAGTAGGGTCTATCTCCACAGGGAGGCAAAAATGAGATTTATCTATTTTAAATTAGTCTAAGAGTAACGGCGGTTTGAGTATGATTTCTAAACTAAGAGAGGTAGCAAGAGGAATTGAGCGATAAAAATAAAGGGATTAACAACAAAGAAAGAGAACTAGGATTGTCGGGTCATAAATGAATATCAGATAATTGCAGCTAAGGTCACAGATCGGTCACTTGTATCGGTCTAAGGGGCAAGGAATATCTCCTTCCGGTCTCAATTCACCCTAAAATTCTATTAGCTTAGCTTCCGCCCTCACTGAAGCATCCTAATGTTCACTTCAGGTCTCACCTCTCGATCGAGTACTTTAGGTAATCGATCGAATACTTATCAAAAAGGCACATTCGATCGAGTAGAAATAGGGCTCGATCGAACAAGATAGTACTCGATCGAGTACTTCCCAGCGCACAATTCCTGCTTCCCGCACTGAACTTCAAATGGCCGCCATTTCTTCGTTACTTGATCAAACAGAGCGTTTCCGGTGGAGTTGTAAAGCTAAGACGACAAGATTTCATATCCAATTAGAATCACCTGAAAATAAGTTATATAGCTCGAGATAAGCCTCTTCAAAGTAGGCACTAGTAATTTGAAGTTCTTCCTTTGCTCGCCTAGCTATCTTACTCCTTTTCGCATCTCAAAATAGTAGTTTCCAAGCTCCGACTCAACTCATCTCCTAAATGCATTCATAGGGACGTGTTTTAGGCTTGATTCTGCTCCTCTTTGGTTCATTCTTGCAAATAAGACAAGAGAAACCAAAGTAGATAATTCGGGGGACATTTGTAGCTATACACTACTAAATATGCATTGGAATGCGTTCAAATGAAGTACAAAATACCTATATAAAATACACGCATCAAATCTCCCCAAACTAAACCTTTGCTTGTCCCCAAGCAAATTATATGCAAAACTAATGGAATAGAAAAGAAAACTTAGAGCTAGCTACAAATTGTCCACTTAAACCAATTTAATGCAGCAAACTAACACTTATAGCAAAAACTGTCAAATGCAAGCGAGTTATAGGATGTTTATGTGGGGTAATATCCGTATAAAACCCCTAAATTATAGGACTATAACGCAAATTTAATACGTGATTTATAGTCATAAACGAAAAACAATGAAAAACGATAAAGCACAAGAATTAACCTTCGGTCCTAGTGCAATTCGGCAATGAGAGATCAAAGTAGACCTCCTCCTAATTTTTGCACCCAAGATCGTCTGAGAATATGCCCTTGTGCTAGAAATGTGTTCTCTAATTGCCTTGCAATATTGAGAGAACTTGATGTGAGTTTTCTTTAGATGTGAGATCTGAATTTTGAGAGAGAATTTTTCTCAAAACCCTAATTTTGTTTTGCAAATGAATTAGGTCACAAAAGGAGAGAAGGCTCTCCTTTTGTTCTCTAGCATTCAGCCAAACCGAGCTCAACATGGGGAAGTGGGCTTCCACTTCCTCTTAATTTTAACTCGTGGTCCGGTTCGTAAATTGCTAAAATGTATATGACGCGGTTTCGTTATAAATTGTCATCGGTTATCGGTTATTAAAGCATCAGCTAATAACACGGATTAGTTGAATTATTAATACAAGTCCGACAAAGACAATATCGTATAATTAATTCAATATACATTAATTAAATATAACCGTTTATATTTAATTTACGAATAAACTGTTTAATTCGCCTTAGCCCATTTTATTTAATCCGTATTAAATAAAATATCTCAACATCGCATTTTGACTAATTACTAGTCAAATAACTCGGACTAACTGCTTAGTCAATTATTGGCATCAACATGACTGTATTTTTATACCGTCACATCTCTCAAACGTATCCTATAGGTGTGACTTTTAGGGACCAGTTGATCACCGCCATCTGTATGACAATAACGTCAAACTTATCTAGCAAGCCAACCGTTATTGATAAACGTGGACCAACTGATTATAATACAAAAGTATACCCTTTGATCCTTTTAGAGATTTATAAGTCCTTGCACTAACTGTAAAGGACACCAGCCCCAACAAGCTCCCACTTGTCCGTACAAGTGTATGTGCAATGACGTTATCCGCACTAACTGGAGGACACAGCTCCAACAAACTTCCACTTGTCCGTACAAGTGTATGTGCGATAACCGATTCTCATATTCATTTAAAATTTCTCCCACTCAATGTAAAACAATTTGCAGATCCGGATCCGCAAAGGTCGTATTTTACAATTGATCTGTATCTAGAGTGGTTTCCCCGACTAGAGAGTAACTCAACTGATAAAACGAATTCGTATTCGAGCATGGCCATACATTTCGATTCTGACTCCTCGAGTGGCCCTGAGAAATATCGAGTACCTGATAAAGGCTGAATATTTCCTTCAACTCGACTCCTTCCGATCTAAGCACAGCATGAAATGACCCAGAAAAAATCTACTTGGCCCCCTGTTACGGATGACCGTGAGAAAGAAACCAAAGTCACCCAAAATCTGCCTTAGTCTCAAGAGACAGTCGATAGTCAAAAGAATCGACTCTTAGGATCACCATGGAGGTCCTATCCACGACCGGGCACCGAATGTTATAAAACATTTAGGACTCCACGTCGATGTCACAATTGTGTCCTACGAGATATCCGTATAAATCGCTCTGTGATTGGTCAGTTAACCTTTTGACTCATGGCTCGTTGAACCCACCATCAACCAACGTCACAAAATAATTACCTTGAGTTATCAGCTCACGTGGGCAATTAAGGACCAAAAATATAATGTTTGTTCAGTTCACTTTGTGGTGTTCAAAATTTGTCGTACAAATCCACATGAAAAACAAAATATATAAATATCAAAACGATGATGTTGCATAGAGTACAAAAGAGAATGAATCTAATCCATAAAAGAGTACTACAACTTAGGAACACGTTTAATTCCCATGGAATTAACGTGCCCTTCATGCTTATCTTGTCGTAATGGTTTAGTGAGAGGATCTGCTATGTTATCATCTGTAGCAATCTTTTCTATCACTACTTCCTTTTGCTCCACGTAATCTCGGATTAGATGAGCTTTCCGTTGTACATGTCTAGACTTATTGCTAGACTTTGGCTCCTTAGCTTGGAAGATGGCACCACTATTGTCGCAATAGATGGTTTTCGGGTCATTCGAACTAGGCACTACGGATAGTCCATGTAAGAATTGACGCATCCATATCGCTTCCTTTGTAGCTTCAGACGCGGCATAGTACTCGGACTCAGTCGTAGAATCTGCTGTAACAGTTTGTTTGGAACTCTTCCAGCTGACTGCAGCGCCATTAAGAGTAAAAACGAATCCAGGCTGAGATTTTGAGTCATCTCGATCCGTTTGGAAGCTAGCATCTGCGTAACCGGTTGCGCATTGCTTTTGAGGGCCTCCATAAGTCAATGCCCAATCTTTAGTCCTCCGTAGGTACTTAAGAATGTTCTTGACAGCCAGCCAATGTGATTCACCTGGATGCTGTTGGAATCGACTTGTCATACTCAATGCATATGCCACGTCCGGACGTGTGCATATCATGGCATACATGATTGATCCTATAGCCGAGGCATAAGGAATCCGTGTCATGCGCTCTTTCTCTTCCGGTGTCTCTGGTGCCTGAGACTTGCTCAAATGCACCCCTGGAGCCATGAAACCCCTTCTTGGAGTTAGTCATGCTGAATCTCTCTAGGATTTAGTCTATGTAAGACTCCTGACTGAGAGATAACATCCGTCGTGATCTATCTCGATAGATACGGATGCCCAGAATTCTTTGTGCCTCACCCAGATCTTTCATCTGGAAATGGTTTTTCAACCATACTTTCACCGAAGTTAAGAGAGGTATGTCATTCCCAATCAGGAGTATGTCGTCAACATACAATATTAGGAAGACAATCTTGCTCCCACTCGACTTGATATATAGACATGGTTCCTCGACCGATCGAGTAAATCCATTGTCTTTTATCACTTGGTCGAAGCGATGATTCCAACTCCGAGATGCTTGCTTAAGTCCATAAATGGAACGCTTAAGCTTGCACACTTTCTTAGGATGTTGTGGATCGATGAAACCTTCGGGCTGTACCATGTACAACTCTTCCTCCAAAAAGCCGTTTAAGAAGGCGGTTTTCACATCCATCTGCCAAATTTCATAGTCATGAAAAGCGGCAATCGCTAAGATAATCCGAATGGAACGCAAAGATGACTACGGGTGCAAAAATTTCATCGTAGTGCAAACCTGGCACTTGGGTGAAACCTTTAGCAACTAGTCGTGCTTTATAGATATCTTGTTGACCTTCCACAGAATGCTTTATCTTGTAAAGCCATTTGCATTGAAGGGGACGAACCTTAGCAGGTAAGTCAACAAGATCCCATACGTTGTTCTCATACATGGAGTCCATCTCGGATTGCATGGCCTCAAGCCATAGCTTTGAGTCAGAACTAGTCATGGCACCTTTATAGGTTCTTTGGTTCACTACTCGTTAAGAGTAGAATGTCATCTATGTCATGTTCCTCGACCATACCAATGTATATGTCCGGAGGAATAGAGACTCTTCCCGACCTCCTAGGTTCCTCAGGAATATTCACCGCAGCCGGGATTGTAGGAATTGGTTCCTCCAATGGTTGCTCGGTGTTTGACTGGAATCTCCGACAGGTCGAAGGTTCTATCACTCTTTGCATTCTCGAGAAATTCCTTCTCTAAGAATGTCGCACTAGCCGCAACAAAAACACTTTGTTCGGTTGGCGAATAGAAGTAATGACCAAGTGTTCCTTTAGGATAACCTATAAAGTATGTCTTGACCGATCGCGGGCCGAGCTTATCCTCGTGTCTCCACTTGACATAAGCCTCACAGCCCCAAACCCGTATAAAGGACAAGTTAGGGACCGTTCCCTTCCATAGTTCATATGGAGTCTTGTCAACAGCTTTAGACGGACTTCGGTTAAGTATTAGAGCAGCTGACAGAAGAGCATAACCCCATAATGAGTCAGGCACCACTGTGTGACTCATCATGGATCGAACCATATCTAGTAGTGTTCGATTTCTCTGTTCGGACACACCATTCAACTGAGGTGTTCCAGGTGGAGTTAACTGTAAGGCAATCCCACAGTCCTTAAGGTGTTGATCAAACTCGTGAGAAAGATACTCGCCACCACGATCTGAACGTAGTGTTTTAATCTTTCTACCCAGTAGGTTCTGTACCCGATTCTGGTATTCCTTGAATTTCTCAAAGGATTCACTTTTGTGCTTCATTAAGTAGACATAGCCATATCTACTTAAATCGTCCGTGAAAGTGATGAAATACCTATAGCCTTCTCGTGCGGTGATTGACATAGGCCCACACACATCCGTATGTATGAGTCCTAATAGGTCAGCAGCGCGCATTCCAACACCTTTGAAGGAAATACGAGTCATCTTACCGATGAGACATGATTCACACGTGCCAAATGATTGAAAATCAAAGGCCGAGATAGCTCCATTCTTTATGAGCTGTTTTACGCGTTTCTCATTAATGTGTCCCATACGGCGATTACCATAGGTATGTTTGATCTTTGTCACCAACCTTTAACTTTTTATTCATTACGTGTAATATTTCGGTGGTCTGATCTAAAACATAAATTCCGTTCATGGAGACTGCCTTGCCATAAATCATATCGTGTAATGAGAAAATGCAAGAATTATTCTCTATTACAAATGAAAAACCAAGTTTGTCAAGTGCAGAAACTGAAATAATGTTTTTAGAAAGACTGGGTACATAATAGCAGTTATATAAAAATAACTCAAATCCGCTAGGAAGCTGGATCACGTATGTTCCCCTCGAGACGGCAGCCACTCGTGCTCCATTCCCGACACGCAGGTCCACCTCACCCTTTACGAGGGGTTCGATGTTTCGGAGCCCCTGCACATGATTACACAGATGAGAACCACAACCAGTATCTAGTACCCAAGTTCCGTAACTTGCGTGGTTAATCTCAATCATATGAATAAAAGTAGAAGAGAAAGAAGACATACCAACAGGTTTAACATGACCTGCTTTTATGTCCTCATGGTAGACAGGACATGTACGCCTCCAATGCCCAGTCTTGTGGCAATGATGGCATTCCATGTTTTCGGTCTTGCTCTTTATCGCGCCTGATGAGTTACTTGCCTCACCAGGCCCACTCTTACCTGATCCCGACTTCTTAAACTTCGGTTTACCTACCGCTAGGTCTGCTAGAGCTTTGCCCTTACCCTTGCCCTTGTTTGACATAACGAGAACATCTTGTTTCATGCTCCCACTGAACTTCATGTCCTTCTCGGTCTGTACGAGAAGGGAGTGCAGTTCATGGGGACTTTTCTTCAAATCATTCATATAGTAATTGGCTCTAAAGAGCGCAAAACCATCGTGGAGTGAATGAAGCATGCGGTCAATCACAATGTTCTCGCTGATTTTACAATCAAGCGCCTCCAGTCTCTCGACATTCTCAATCATGCTGAGAATGTGTGGGCTAACCGGTTGGCCCTTCTGGAGTCTCGCATCAAAGAAGCGAGTGGTATGCTCATAGGTCACGATTCTCGGTGCTTTCGAGAATTACTTAGTGAGCGTGGTGAAAATCTTGTTTGCACCTTGGGCTATGAAGCGTTTCTGCAAATTGGATTCCATTGCAAAAATGAGTACGTTTTTAATCGCACCCGCTTCCATGACGAAGTCGCTATACGTGGAGACCTCGTTAACTCGAGCCGTGGGGCCTGGGGCTGGCGGGAGGGGCTCGTTAGATACTTGAGCTTCCCGTCGGCGGTGGCGGCATTCCGTAATGCCGCCTCCCATTCCGCGAAGTTTGATCCATCAATCTTCGATCCTAGTGGACTGATTCATCTGATTCATAAAGATCCGAAGCCAGGACTCACGGTCCAATGTGGCACTTGGCATTGGGTCATCGAGGATGCCAGCCATTATGTTATTAGCAGTTTAAAATTCGTGGTCTACGCTGAAAAAGAAAGAAAAACAAAAACGAAATAAGCAACTCATCGAGGTGATTTAAGTCTATTTAAAATTCATTTTAATCGTGTAGACTCATTGCACTTGCATAATTGATCTCCCTCAAGAATAATACAAGTGATCCCAAGACTCAATTTCCGTAAATTGATAAGCCAACTGTTTAGCTAGTTCTTCCGTAAGAACTCTTGGTCGATAGATTTCCGTAAATCCTATCTATAGTCCACCATAATCACGGGATCGTACGAGTGACCATAGTGTTGAGATAAATAAGTCAATCAGTTCCAACTTACCAAACGTAGAAGGGGTCATATTATGCCTACCGACGAAGAAGGGATTCATTGGAGTTTGACCTATAAAGACTATTCTCAATTTTTGGTTATACGAGGAAGATCCCATCAACTTAGCTTTAATTCATTTTAAGTGAACGAATAACTAGCATTACGTGAATGAATTAACTTAGGTGATGGCTTAAACTTGATCGTGTGACATAAGAATGTCATAGAAAACTAACGCGTGACCTCTATATGAGTCAGTTTTCATGCAATTATTAGGTGGTTTGGTTTTTAGGCGGAAAATGATGCATATTATCGTTACGAAAAATAAATGGAAGAATGCAATACGTAAAATAAAAATCCTAGTGTGGCCTATCCTAATAAAAAGAACATGAAACAACTTTGGAATCCACCGTTGGACCCGAGAAGCTTGTCTTGATGTTCCATCTTGATCCATGCAGCGGGAGTGAGCATCCGGTCTCCATCTTTGGTCTTCTCAAAAATTACAATTAAAATTTACAAAATATAAACCTATTTACATTCTAAATAAAAACAGTAATTATAAAAGAAAAAACAAAATGGAGATGCGAGATCTCAAAATACAACCAAGACCGTGTTCCATCATTACGGTAACACGTTCTACTAAGGCCACACTAAGTTACAACCGTTTGTAAAATTAAATAAATACGTAATTAAAAGCATTCAAAACAATCAAAATAACGATAAATAAAATGCATCAACTAAATTAAATTTATTCGTGACATAATTCCGTAATTATGTTAAATTTATCCAAACCACCTTATATGATTAAAATTATGTGACAAAACCGCTTTAGTCAAGTTAATTTTAATCCGTGATAATCCGTTACTTTAAATCGTTTTAAAATAACTAAATGGTACGTGAGTGAACCGTTTCACTATCAAGCGAGTGCATAAAATCCGTATTGTATGCAAATCATGGCCGAAAAATAAAAACAAAATATATTTTTTTTTTTATATACAGCAACTGATTGCCGAGAGCAAAAGAGAAAAAAAAAAATTTCAGCGGCTCAAAAATTTTTAAGCTCGGCCAAAACCAAAACAAAGTCGATTTGACAAAAACCAATTGCAATTTAAACTAATCCGTATAGAATTAAATCCACAATTGTCTAAACTTTAACATGTTGCAACAAAGATCGTTTATAATAAAACAATATGCAAAATCAAATCGAAAACAAAACCAATCGATCGAGACACTGCATTCTCGATCGACTGAACAGATCAGCCGACTGTTTACAACAGAAACAGACGAGAAAATAAAAAATTGCAGCCGTGTAAAACAGGTCACGGTTTTCAAGGCACAAAAATTGAGGCAGCCGTGTAAAAAAAACAGATCAGCCGCACGTTTTTTTTTTATGCAAAAATTTGATAGATCTTTAACATATTGCAATGAATATCGATTACAAAACAATATGCAAAGATCAAATCGAAAACAAGACAAACAACAACCATCACCATGTAAACTTGACACGGTTCCCAAGACAGAAAAAACGCAACATCAATAAAAAATCTGCCGAGGAAAAAGATTGCTGCCGCACGAATTTTTAAGCAAAAAAATCATCGATTCAAAATTCGTTTGATGAAAATCACATAGAAAATTTACGTGGCCTCGCTCTGATACCACTTGTGGGGTAATATCCGTATAAAACCCTTAAATTATAGGACTATAACGCAAATTTAATACGTGATTTATAGTCATAAACGAAAAACAATGAAAAACGATAAAGTACAAGAATTAACCTTCGGTCCTAGTGCAATTCGGCAATGAGAGATCAAAGTAGACCTCCTCCTAATTGTTGCACCCAAGATCGTCTGAGAATATGCCCTTGTGCTAGAAATGTGTTCTCTAATTGCCTTGCAATATTGAGAGAACTTGATGTGAGTTTTCTTTAGATGTGAGATCTGAATTTTGAGAGAGAATTTTTCTCAAAACCCTAATTTTGTTTTGCAAATGAATTAGGTCACAAAAGGAGAGAAGGCTCTCCTTTTGTTCTCTAGCATTCGGCCAAACCGAGCTCAACATGGGGAAGTGGGCTTCCACTTCCTCTTAATTTTAACTCGTGGTCCGGTTCGTAAATTGCTAAAATGTATATGACGCGATTTCGTTATAAATTGTCATCGGTTATCGGTTATTAAAGCATCGGCTAATAACACGGATTAGTTGAATTATTAATACATGTCCGACAAAGACAATATCGTATAATTAATTCAATATATATTAATTAAATATAACCGTTTAAATTTAATTTACGAATAAACTGTTTAATTCGCCTTAGCCCATTTTATTTAATCCGTATTAAATAAAATATCTCAACATCGCATTTTGACTAATTACTAGTCAAATAACTCGGACTAACTGCTTAGTCAATTATTGGCATCAACATGACTGTATTTTCATACCGTCACATCTCTCAAACGTATCCTATAGGTGTGACTTTTAGGGACCAGTTGATCACCGCCATCTGTATGACAATAACGTCAAACTTATCTAGCAAGCCAACCGTTATTGATAAACGTGGACCAACTGATTATAATACAAAAGTATACCCTTTGATCCTTTTAGAGATTTATAAGTCCTTGCACTAACTGTAAAGGACACCAGCCCCAACAGTTTATAATAAAGTTGAACCATCGACCTTGCAAAACCTTTGATAATGGACTCTCACGGGTTACTCTTCTCTCATGAAGCAAAGGGTAAGCATATGAACGTAAGAGAGAAAGAAATATTGTCGCTCATCTAAACTACGACCGACATAAACATGCATGCAGCTAATATGATAGATAATTCTAGCTACCACACATACATTCCAACTAATCAATGTCTGTCACAGCCGAGGGCTTACAAAAATATGGGAAAGTGAGGCAATGGGTAAGAAAAGGCAAAACAATTATGGACTGTGAGGCAATAGTCAAGCTACCTACCTAACGAAACCATATAAACCAAATCCGATTCTTACTCAACTGGGAATAAGCACAAGTGCCCTTCATTTGGCACCCAAACTCACTAACCAAACCAACAACTCCTCATAAGATAGTGATAAGGCATAGGAATAAGACCATCTCAAACACAAACTGTTTTTTTTTTCATTTTTCTCTTCTTCTTTTTTTCGGTTTTCTTTCTTTTTTTTCGGTTTTTTTTTTCTTTTTCAACTTTTTTCTCATCCTCTTTTTTTTTTCAAAAATTACCAACTCCAAATCATCAGATACAAGCTAAACTTGGCACAATAAATTATATATCGTAAAAACATACACTAAACTAGCTTGACAAGGCAGGCTAAATTTGGATGTAGTTAAGGGTCAAAAGGCAAATTTGGCTAAATGTGGAGTTTAATGGGTAAAAATGAAAGAAAAGGAGAATGTAAGCACCTCCCTGCATGTGACACCAACCACTAACCCGAATGTATGTGGCAAAAAGCAATTGAATTTCATACTTGTGCAAATTAATGTTACATGTTATGCAAGGAGTAACTACTCACGATCCTACGTGAAACCGGTCATAAATGACACCAGTTTATAAGGCTCTAAATCTTAGAAATTATAAGTAGTTTGCCAAAATTTCAGGTCAAGTCTATTTGTTCAGCTGTATTTTAACATTAACTCGTAGATATGCGAAAAGACAAAGCTATAGATATCAATTTTTGCAAGGCTTAAGTGAAATGACTAATTGTAGTGCAATTTCTTCACTGAAATCTACCGTTTCGACTCGACTTAAATGCAAAAATAAACGTAAATTTTTTTGATTTTTTCGAAATTTTCTATTTTTGGAGATTTTTATAAAAATAAACAACAATGTATACAGAAATTAAACGTGATAACAGAAATACAGTAAAGACAACATGCAGACATAGATATGGATGCATAACCTCCCCAAACCAAACCGTACAATGCCCTCATTGTACCCAAAAATAGGGAAAGGAAATGCAAACTAAAAAAGAGAGATTGGAGATGCGGAAAACTCATAAGAATACGCGAAGTAGAGACCTCCCCAAACCAGCCAGCAACATGGCAGGTCACAAACAGCTTCACAGTGGCGTCATTGGAAACGAATCAAACCAAGCAAACTGGATGGTACTCGATCGAGAAGGTATAGGACTCGATCGAGTACACTGGGCTGGAAAATATTTCGATCGAGAAACAAAAGGGCTCGATCGAATGGCCATCATCTCTGGGTGCCCGATCGAGAAGAGTAGTGCGATCGAAGGGCTCAAGCACTCGATCGAGTAGAAAACTGCTCGATTGAGAACTCCCTATTGCGTGAATTCCTAGGGATTCAGTAAAACACCTGCAAAAGACACAAATAACAACCACAAATACGACCAAAACCAAGCCTAAATTGTTCAGAGTCTATGGTTCAAAAACCAATTATTACACACACAACTGAAATGTTTGAAAAACAACTAAAAATTAAAAATCCGGGTTGCCTCCCGGATAGCGCTAGTTTCAGACAGGTCCCAGCTCGACCTTCTTTTCTTTCAGTCAGCTACTCCAATTGAGCCCAGTCAAAACAGCTCAAAGCACGCAGCAATCGATCAAATAACTGCGTATGTGCTACACAAAAATGTAAGTAGCACCATAAAATAACAATAACATAGGAAATTAAAATGAAATAACATTTAAGTCTAACAAATTTCCTATGACAGCTCCTAAAAACATCCACAAAATTATTCCTCCCTCCAGCTAAGGGCGGAATATAGAAGCTCAAATTAACCGTGAGTGGAAAATAAGAGAGCTCATGAGCATTTGACTCAAAAATAACGCGAGTATAATCCAGATGCACTAACGGGTTTGTATTGTGAGGTGGAGGAATCTAGTCTGCTAAAGGAGAAGGCGGGTATTCATCCCAAATGTAAGGGACAGTAAAGTCAATTGGGTCAATTAGGTCCTCAATAATAGGTTCATCCATAGTATCGTCATAACTATCCCATTTAACCTCAAGATTGTCAAAACTTTTCTCCTCACTCTCCTTATAGCTAGACTCGTCAGTAGGGAAGTTCTCAAAGAGACCTTCCCAGTCGTCTTCACTATATGTGCAAGAATGATAAAGGGATTCTAAATTATCCTTATAAAAGGGATTATCAACCACGCTAATGGTCTCTTCTATTTCTCCGTCAGTATTTCCTAAAACAGTTTCTAAGGTCCGACCCACCCCTTCATCTGAGTCAACATGAAGAGAGAAATTGGGTTTAAGAGTTTCAGTAGCAAACCATTCAAAAAATTCTAATACCTCTTTTACGAGGATTCCTTCGAAATCCCACTTACCATTAGCCTCGAGGTATGCTCGCGTAGGGCCATTAATTCCCCGGATGATAGACTGGCATATTTGGAGTACCGAAAGCATTCCTTGTCTTGGTTCGAGCCACTCCTCCCACTTGTCTATATAAGAACCAAAACTTTCACTCTCTCTGCGGAAATTCAAGAACGAGAGACATGAGAATGGTCTCAATGAACCGAGGTTCCTTGAGACAAGATATAGACTAAATAAAAATAGATAAAACTACGCTGCCTCCCCGACAACGGCGCTAAAATTTGATACCGTCGTTTTAGTATAAAAAATAAATACCTAAGTACTACTATTAGAACCTAGCGGTAAGTAGGGTCGATCTCCACAGGGAGGCAAAAATGAGAATTATCTGTTTTAAATTAGTCTAAGAGTAACGGGGGTTTGAGTATGATTTCTAAACTAAGAGAGGTAGCAAGAGGAATTGAGCGATAAAAATAAAGGGATTAACAATAAAGAGAGAGAACTAGGAATGTCGGGTCATCAATGAATGTCAGATAATTGCAACTAAGGTCACAGATCGGTCACTTGTATCGGTCTAAGGAGCAACGAATATCTCTTTCCGGTCTCAATTCACCCTAAAACACTATTAACTTAGCTTCCGCCCTCACTAAAGCATCCTAATGTTCATTGCAGGTCTCACCCCTTCCAACCTTCCGATCTAGATCAACCCTTAACAAATCAATTAGCTAGATGCGTCGACTCATGCAACTAATTGCAATTATATGCGGTGATTAACAGCATAGACAAGATTTTAGCAACAGATCTGCAAACCTAATTAGCAACTAACATCAACTCATTGAATCCTCTAAATCCTAGCAAGAGAATTAGCTAAACATAATAATGAATAAAGGGAAAGAGAGGGATGAAGCAAGAACAAACATAATGAAGAAATAAGCAAAAGAGAATTAGTATAAAAGAGAGAGAAGAAAGGTTACAGAAGTTTAAAATCCGGCAAAAGAACAAGGTAGCAGCAGAGATTAAAAGTAAGACCCGTGATTAAGAGTATATACGATATATTTTTAACCTAATCCCCTACTTCCTTTATATAGGGAAGTGATTATTAACATAAAATAAACCTAACACGGGATAAAAATCCCGAGTATATAAGCTACTCACTCGATCGAGTAACTTTATATCACTCGATCGAACAAATCCAAGCTAAAACCTCCTGATCGAGTACTTTAGGTACTCGATCGAACACTTATCAAAAAGGCACATTCGATCGAGTAGAAAAAGGACTCGATCGAACAAGATAGTACGCAATCGAGTACTTCCCAGCGCACAGTTCCTGCTACGCGCACTGAACTTCAAATTGCCGCCATTTTTTCGTTACTTTGGCAAACAAAGCGTTTCCAGTGGCGTTGGAAAGCTAAGAGGACACGATTTCTTCTTCAATTCGAATCACCTGAAAATATATTGTAGAACTCGAGATATGTCTCTTCAAAATAGACAGTTGTAATTTGAAGTTCTTCCTTTGCTCGCCTAGCTATCTTACTCCTTTGCGCATCTCAAAATAGTAGTTTCCAAGCTCCGACTCAACTCATATCCTAAATGCATGCATAGGGACGTGTTTTAGGCTTGATTATGCTCCTCTTTGGTTTATTCATGCAAATAAGACAAGAGAAATCAAAGTAGACAATTCGGGGGACATTTGTAGCTATACACTACTAAATATGCATTGGAATGCGTGCAAATGAAGTACAAAATACCTATATAAAATGCACGCATAAAATCTCCCCAAACCAAACCTTTGCTTGTCCCCAAGCAAACTATATGCAAAACTAATGGAACAGAAAAGAAAACTCTGAGCTAGCTACAAATTGTCCACTTAAACCAATTTAATACAGCAAACTAACACTTATAGCAAAAACTGTCAAATGCAAGCGATTTATAGGATGTTTATAATAAAGCTGAACCGTTGACCTTGCAAGACCTTTGATAATGGACTCTTACGGGTCACTCTTCTCTCATGAAGCAAAGGGTAAGCATATGAATGAAAGAGAGAAAGAAATATAGTCGCTCACCTAAACTACGACCGACATAAACATGCATGCAGCTAATATGATCGACAATTCTAGCTACCACACATACATTCCAACCAATCAATGTCTGCCATAGCCGAGGGCTTACAAAAATATGGGAAAGTGAGGCAATGGGTAAGAAAAACCAAAACATACATGGGATTGTGAGGCAATAGTCAAGCTAGCTACCTAATGAAACCATATAAACAAAATCCGATTCTTACTCAAATGGAAATAAGCACAAGTGCCCTTCATTTGGCACCCAAACTCACTAACCAAACCAACAACTCCTCATAAGATAGTGATAAGGCATAGGAGTAAGACCGTCTCAAACACAAACTCTTTTTTTTTCCATTTTTCTCTTCTTCTTTTTTTCGGTTTTCTTTCTTTTTTTTCGGTTTTTTTTTCTATTCTAACTTTTTTTCTCATCCTCCTTTTTTTTTTTCAAAAATTACCAACTCCAAATCATCAGATACAAGCCAAACTTGGCACAATAAATTATATACCGCAAAAACATACACTAAACTAGCTTGACAAGACAGGCTAAATTTGGATGTAGTTAAGGGTCGAAAGGTAAATTTGGCTAAATGTGGAGTTTAATGGGTAAAAATGAAAGAAAAGGAGAATGTAAGCACCTCCCTGCATGTGACACCAACCACTAACCCGAATGTATGTAGGCAAAAGGAAATTGAATTTCATACTTGTGCAAATTAATGTTACATGTTACGCAAGGAGTAACTACTCACGATCCTACGTGAAACCGATCATAAATGACACCAGTTTATAAGGCTCTAAATCTTAGAAATTATAAGTAGTTTGCCAAAATTTCAGGTCAAGTCTATTTGTTCAGCTGTATTTTAACATTAACTCGTAGATATGCGAAAAGACAAAGCTATAGATATCAATTTTTGCAAGGATTAAGTGAAATGACTAATTGTAGTGCAATTTCTTCACTGAAATCTACCGTTTCGACTCGACTTAAATGCAAAAATAAACGTAAATTTTTTTGATTTTTTCGAAATTTTCTATTTTTGGAGATTTTTATAAAAATAAACAACAATGCATACAGAAATTAAACGTGATAACAGAAATGCAGTAAAGACAACATACAGACATAGATATGGATGCATAACCTCCCCAAACCAAACCGTACAATGCTCTCATTGTACCCAAAAATAGGGAAAGGAAATGCAAACTCAAAAGGAGAGAGTGGAGATGCAGAAAACTCACAACGATACGCGAAGTAGGGACCTCCCCAAACCAGCCAGCAACATGGGGGGTCACAAACAGCTTCACAGTGGCGTAATTGGAAACGAATCAAACCAAGAAAACTAGATGGTACTCGATCGAGAAGGTATAGGACTCGATCGAGTACACTGGTCTGCAAAAACTTTCGATCGAGAAACAAAAGGGCTTGATTGAATGGCCATCATCTCTGGGTGCTCGATCGAGAAGAGTAGTGCGATCGAAGGGCTCAAGCACTTGATCGAGTAGAAAACTGCTCGACTGAGAACTCCCTATTGCGTGAATTCCTAGGCGTTCAGTAAAACACCTGCAAAAGACGCAAATAACAACCACAAATACGACCAAAACCAAGCCTAAATTGTTCAGAGTCTATGGTTCAAAAACCAATTATTACACACACAACTGAAATGTTCTAAAAAAACTAAAAATTAAAACTCCGGGTTGCCTCCCGAACAACGCTAGTTTCAGACAGGTCCCTGCTCGACCTTCTTTTCTTTCAGTCAGCTACTCCAATTGAGCCCAGTCAAAACAGATCAAAGCACGCAGGAATCGATCGAATAAATGCGCGTGTGCTACACAAAAATGTAAGTAGCACAATAAAATAGCAATAGCATAGGAAATTAAAATGAAATAACATTTAAGTCTAACAAATATCCTATGACAGCTCCTAAGAACATCCACAAAATTATTCCTCCCTCCAGCTAAGGGCGGAATATAGAAGCTCAAATTAACCGAGAGTTGGAAATTAAGAGAGCTCATGAGCATTTGACTCAAAAATAATGTGAGTATAATCCAGATGCACTGACGAGTTTGTATTGTGAGGTGGAGGAATCTGGTCTGCTAAAGGAGAAGGTGGGTATTCATCCCAAATGCAAGGGACAGTAAAGTCAATTGGGTCCTCAATAATAGGTTCATCCATAATATCGTCATAACTATCCCATTTAACTTCATGATTGTCAAAACTTTTCTCCTCACTCTCCTTATAGCTAGACTCGTCAGTAGGGAAGTTCTCAAAGAGACCTTCCCAGTCGTCCTCACTATCTGTGCAAGAATCATAAAGGGGTTCTAAATTATCCTTATAAAAGGGATTATTAACCACGCTAATGGTCTCCTCTATTTCTCCGTCAGTATTTCCTAAAACGGTTTCTAAGTTCTCACCCGCCCCCTCATCTGAGTCAAGATGAAGAGAGAAATTGGGTTTAAGAGTTTCAGTAGCAAACCATTCAAAAAATTCTAATACCTCTTTTATGGGGATTCCTTCGAAATCCCACTTACCATTAGACTCGAGGTATGCTCGCGTAGGGGCATTAATTCCCTGGATAATAGACTGGCATATTTGGAGTCCCGAAAGCATTCCTCGTCTTAGTTCGAGCCACTCCTCCCACCTGTCTATATAAGAACCAAAACTTTCGTTCTCTCTCTACGGAAAGTCAGGAACGAGAGACATGAGAATGGTCTCAAGGAACCGATGTTCCTTGAGAAAAGAAATAGTCTAAATAAAAACTGCTAAAACTACGCTGCATCCCTGGCAACGGCGCGAAAATTTGATACCGTCGTTTTAGTATCGAAAATAAATACCTATGTACTACTAACAGAAGCTAGCGGTAAGTAGGGTCGATCTCCACAGGGAGGCAAAAATTAGATTTATCTGTTTTAAATTAGTCTAAGAGTAACGGGGGTTTGAGTATGATTTCTAAACTAAGAGAGGCAGCAAGAGGAATTGAGCGATAAAAATATAGGGATTATCAATAAAGAGAGAGAACTAGGATTGTCAGGTCATCAATGAATGTCATATAATTGCAGCCAAGGTCACAGATCGGTCACTTGTATCGGTCTAAGGGGCAATGAATATCTCCTTCCGGTCTCAATTTACCCTAAAACACTATTAGCTTAGCTTCCGCCCTCATTAAATCATCCTAATGTTCACTGCAGGTCTCACCCCTTCCAACCTTCCGCTATAGGTCAAGGCTTACCAAATAAATTAGCTAGATGCGTCGACTCAAGCAACTAATTGCAATTATATGCGGTGATTAACAGCATAGACAAGATTTTAGCAACAGATCTGGAAACCTAATTAGCAACTAACATCAACTCATTGAATCCCCTAAATCCTAGCAGGAGAATTAGCTAAACATAATAATGAATATAGGAAAAGAGAAGGATGAAGCAATAACAAA
Source organism: Silene latifolia (assembly GCF_048544455.1). NCBI lineage: Eukaryota > Viridiplantae > Streptophyta > Magnoliopsida > Caryophyllales > Caryophyllaceae > Silene > Silene latifolia. The sequence goes on along the minus strand of NC_133537.1, from coordinate 71,568,716 downwards.
CATAATGAAGAAATAAGCAAAAGAGAATTAATATAAAAGAGAGAGAAGAAAGATTACAGAAGTTTGGAATCTGGCAAACGAACAAGGTAGCAGCAGAGATTAAAAGTAAGAGCCATGATTAAGAGTATATGCGATAATCAACCTAATCCCCCATCTTCCTTTATATAGGGAAGTGATTATTAACATAAAATAAACCTAACACGGGAAAAAATCCCGAGTATATAAGCTAGTCACTCAATCGAGTAACTTTATATCACTCGATCGAACAAATCCAAGCTAAAACCTCTCGATCGAGTACCTATCAAACACTTATCAAAAAGGCACTTTCGATCGAGTAGAAAAAGGACTCGATCGAACAAGAATGGCCGCCATTTGTTCGTTCGTTGGGAAAAAAAGAGCGTTTCTGGTGGAGTTGGAAAGCTAAGAGGACAAGCTTTCACCTCCAGTTCGAATCACCTAAAAATCTATTGTAGAACTCGAGATATGGCTCTTCAAATTAGGCACTAGTAACTTGAAGTTCTTCCTTTGCTCGCCTTGCTATCTTACTCCTTTGCGCATCTCAAAATAGTAGTTTCCAAGCTCCGACTCAACTCATCTCCTAAATGCATGCATAGGGACGTGTTTTAGGCTTGATTATGCTCCTCTTTGGTTCATTCCTGCAAATAAGACAAGAGAAACCAAAGTAGACAATTCGGGGGACATTTGTATCTAAACACTACTAAATATGCATTGGAATGCGTGCAAATGAAGTACAAAATGCCTATATAAAATGCACGCATCAGCTATACATAGGCTATAAGGAGCTTAATCATGTAACAGTGAAGAACAGGTATCCTTTGCCAAGGATTGATGATCTTTTTTACCAGCTGAGTGGCGCATGGGTGTTTTCTAAGATCGAGTTGGGATCGGGTTATCCTCAGTTGAGGATAGCGGATGAGGATATTTCTAAGATAAATTTTCGGTCACAATGATCACTATGAGTATGTAGTGATGCCTTTTGGGTTGACGAATGCACCAGCAGTTTACATGTAAACCGGATTTTCAGCCCGTTCTTGTATAGGTTTGTGGTCGTCTTCATTGATGACATCTTGGTCTACTCTAAGACTAAGGAGGAGCAAGAGGAGCATCTGAGATTGGTTCTGCAGACTTTGTGAGATAATCAGTTATATGCCAAGCTATCTAAGTGCGAGTTTTGGTTAGAGAAAGTGGCTTTTATGGGTCATGTGATATCTAAGGAGGGTGTGTCGGTGGATCCTAACAAGATCGAGGCAGTGACTAAGTGGGAATTACCAAAGAATGTTGCTGAGATTTAGAGTTTCTTGGGTTTAGCTGGCTACTACCGGAGGTTCGTGAAAGACTTTTCTATGGTCGTGAGACCTATGACTGTGTTGATGCGGAAAGAGACCAGATTTCAATGGTATGAGAGTTGTGAGACGGCATTCCAAACCTTAAAGGAGCGTTTGACCAAAGCTCCTATTCTAGCTCTACCTGAGCGAAGTGAGAACTTTGAAGTATATACCTATGCTTCAAAGAATAGTTTGGGTTGTGTTCTGATGCAGAATGGGAAATTTATAGCCTATACGTCGAGGCAGCTGAAGCCATATGAGAAGAACTATCCTACTCATGATTTGGAGCTGGATGTAGTTGTTTTTGCTCTAAAGATTTGGAGGCACTATCTTTATGGGGCAACCTTTAGGTGTTTTTAGATCATAAGAGTCTAAAGTATATCTACACGCAAAAAGAGCTGAATATACGACAGAGACGGTGGATGGAGTTGATTTGGGACTATGACATGGAGCTCATTTATCACGAGGGTAAGGCCAATGTCGTGGCAGATGCTTTGAGTAGGAAGAGTGTACGTTCGTTATGTACAGCTATGTCTTCGCTGAAGCCGAGGGATGAGATGTACAAGATGGGATTCATATGATTCGAAAGGGGGATGCTATCGGAGACTTGACTATCGAACCAAACTTTTATGATGACATAAAGAGGAAACAAGAGCTTGATCCCAAGATTCAGGAGTGGAAGTCAAGGGTAGATAGTGGCACCATTTTGTGGTTTCTATCCACACAGATTTGAGTGTTCATTTTGATAGGAGATGGTGTGTTTCTAGTGATGCGGATTTGAAAAGGTTGGTCATAACAGAGGCTCATTGCACTCCTTATTCAGTTCACCCAGGGGGTGACAAATTTTATAAGGACTTAAAGAAAACGTTTTGGTGGCCTAATATGAAGAAGGATGTGGCCGAAATCGTGGCTAAATGTCTAACTTGCCAGAGAGTAAAGGGTGAGCAATGAAGACCACAAGGTAAGATTCAGTAACTTGAGATGCCGGAGTGGAAATGGGAGTCGATCTCTATGGACTTTATCGTGGGGTTACCAAGGACTCAATAAGGTAACAATATGATTTGGGTGATCGTCGACCGTTTAACAAAGTCAGCTCACTTCATCCCGATGAAGGATACTTGGACCAAGATGCAGTTAGCTTTGGGTTTTAGGAAGCATGTGGTTCGGTTACATAGTGTGCCAAAGGACATAGTGTCATATCAAGATGCGAGGTTCATATCACGGTTTTGGCAAGAGTTGTAGGATTTGATGGGAACGACCTTGAAGATGAGTACAACATTTCATCCTGCCATAGATGGTCAGACTGAGAGGAATATCAAGACCTTGGAGGACATGTTGAGGGCTTGTGCCATGGAGTTTGGTGGAAGTTGGGAAGATAGGCCGGACTTTATTGAGTGTTCATACAACAACAACTATCACACCAGCATTGGGATGGCACCGTTTGAGGCTTTGTATGGCCGGAAGTGCAGAAGTCCGGTTTGTTGGGACGATAGTGCAGAGACATTGGTTTTAGGACCACAGATGGTGTAGGATATGATTGAGCAAGTTCGCATAATTCGCCAAAAGATGAAGGCAGCTCAAGATCCTCAAAAGAGATGCAGATTTGCATCGCAGAGACATTGAGTTCGCCGTAGGTGACAAGGTCCTTTTGAAAGTGTCACCTATGCGAGGGGTGATGAGGTTTGGCAAGAAAGGGGAGTTGAGCCAGAAGTTTATCGACCCATATGAGATCTTAGACCGCATAGGTGAAGTAGCCTACCGACTAGCCTTACCACCATCGCTGGATCGAGTCCACAATGTGTTTCATGTTTCGCAACTCCGGAAGTATGAGAGCGATCCATCACATGTGCTTGAGGTTGAGAACGTAGAGCTAGATGAGTCTCTAACTTATGCGGAGGTTCCCAAAGAGATCTTAGACCGAAAAGTGCGCAAGACAGGGAACGGTGAGACCGTCTTACTAAAGATACTTTGGACTAATCATAATGTGGAAGACTCGGCCGGGTATGGAAGACTAAAGATCCATCACATGTCGTGTGTTTCTGGTCAGGCTATTATCCAGGAATACTCGGCCGGGTATGGTAATACTCGACTGAGTAAGGGATACTCGGCCGAGTATTCTCAATACTCGACCGAGTATCCGGTCTAACAGGAATTATTTCCGCGGTTTGATTAAGGACGAATAGAGTTATAAATTACGATTAACAGTTTCACTCTTCACTTTTACCAAAACCTAAAACATTCTTCGTAACTCTAATCATCTCTAATCTCTTCCAAGATCATTGATTGTTCGTGAGTCCTTGTTATTTTCTCTCTTGCGTCGATTGCGTCGGTAAGTCACTAGTCTTATAGCTTTGTCAGTTTGGTCTTTTAGGGTTTTAACATAGTCTTGGAAATTGGGGAAAAGGGATGTTTTGCATGTTTTAATTGGATTGTATGATTGTTGTTAGGTGGAGAATTCGTAGAAGAGCAGTTCTAGCTTCCTTGTTGACTCGTAATTGGATCTGTGCTAAGGTAGGGTTTCCCTACTCAGTTGATTGCATAATTGATTTAAGATGTGACGTTGTGATTTAATTGATATAATGATATTGTTGTTGATTGTATTCTGGAGTATTGCAGTTGTGATGGATTGATTATGATTGTGAGGTACGTCCTCGGCTGACTGGAGTCACTTGCGGGAGTGGCTTCACACCCTTGATTCGCCCCTTGTGGAACCTGCCACAAGAGGGGATGGGCACATTAAGGAACATGGGTTATTGCTCGTTGTGATGAGCGGGGCTTAGGTGGGCAAGGCTGCGGTCCCCCACTGGCGGTGTGGATTGACGGTTGCGGCAGTAATCTGGCAGGACTACACACTTAAGTGTATAGTCAGTTATATGACATGATTGGGAATGGAGAATGGTTGTGAAATAGTTGTTTTTGATTGTTGTATTTGCTTATCTTAGTTATGCAGTGAACTGACCCTGTTGTTGTTTTGTAAAACTGTGGTGATCCATGCGGGGATGGTGAGCAGATTGTGACAGGTGATGGTTGCCTTTAGCTATGGGGACGACATGGGATGTCATCACTTTGAGTCTAGCTTTCGCTGTTACGAGTTTAGCTATTTTGGTTTTAGTTGTATTGAGATTTATATACATTTCTTTTGGTTTGGTTTTGAGACAATGTAATCGTTAACTTTATACTTTAATAAATGTTTTGGAATGGTTACTTTTGGTATACTAGCCTCGGGCAACCGAGATGGTAACAGCTTCTCATGCTAGGGTGATCCTTGGTAAGGCACCTTGGTATGTGGGGGTGTTACAGATACGTATATATGATGTTTAGTGACGGGTAATAGCGTTTTCTGGCATGATTTGGTCGAGTAGATTCGGCCGAGCAGGGCGGGTACTCGACCGAGTAGGGGATACTCGGCCGAGTAGCCAGGCACTCGACCGAGTGTTGGTATGTGAGTTTTGGACAATAGCTACTGGTTATGACCACTCGGCCGAGTAAGTGGGGCACTCGACCAAGTGGGGCGTACTCGACCGAGTACCTAGAGTACTAAACCGAGTACGCTTTATGTGTTATCTAAGGACAGCTACTGGAGTGAGATACTCGGCCGAGTAGTGTTATTACTCGACCGAGTAGTCCATACTCGATCGAGTACCCCCAGGTACTCGACCGACCTCTTTGGCGGACATGTTATTTATTTTGAGCCGTAGGCTATATGCTTACGTTTATCTTGGTTATATCAACTCAAAGTGCCGCCAAAGAGATCAGCCACGTACCTTCAGGCATCTGATATGTGTCTTGAGGAGGTTGCTAGAATGATTGAGCAGCAAGAAGTGCTCATGGAAAAATTCCGCAAACGAAGTGTCTAGTGATAAAAAGAGAAAGAAAAACTCTAATCGCTGAGCGTTCTTCCCTATAATTTCGTGCAGCAGTAATGGCGATCATGGTTTTTAGTGATTCTCATAAATTAGTTGGATCTTTGTCTACTAAAACTAAAACTAAAACACCAAAAACAACACAAAATCAACCTAATAAAAGGACGGATATTGTAGTAACGATGGAAGATGAGCAATTGCCTCCAAATTCAGCTGCTAAGGGACCCAGCTTAACAGATGCAAAACAAACAACGACGATGACTGAGCTAACTGGGATACATGTGCTAAATTTGAATGAGGATGCTGAGGAACCAAACCTGCTAGGCCAGACGATGAGAAAAAGAGGACGGAATGTGCCGGTAATGGAAACAATTATTGAGGATGTAACACCCCTAATTTCCGTAATATATTTCTTAAATTTCATTTTCCCATATCTCATATTTTATTTTCCGGGAAAATATCCATCTCTTGTATTTCTGGCTCGTTGGGTTCGTAAACAGAGATGACCCGCTCTTTTCTTGGGTTTCACATGATTTTTGGTGAAGATGGGTAAGTTTTGGGCCTAAGCTTGAAATAAACCCATGAGTTCTTCTATAAATAAGAAGGGGAACCAAACCCTTGCAATTCTTTTCTCTTATTCTCACAAAACCCTAAACCTAGTATTCTCTCCTTTCTTCCTCCCTTGTGTCGAGCGAAATATCGCCTAGGGTTTCGTGCCACCCTTTCTTCGTAAGTTTTATGTTTTTCGTGTAGTTTTTATAACTTATATATATATAGTTAGTATATTTATTAGATTAGTTCTTCTTTGGCACGTGTGAAACGACAATGAAGGCGTGGAAGTTTCTCCTGGAGAGGACATTTATATCGTTGAAGACGATCTTTAGGATTATTTGCGTAATAAGGTAACTAGGTGTTTCTCTTTTAATCGTGTTTATGCCAATTGATGTAATTAATATGATTTAATGATTGGTTAGTATGATTGGTATATGTTTGATTGTTTATTATCATGATTAATTATGTTTTCGCATGTTTGTATATGTTTTAATGCATTAATTATGTGCGTTAATTATTGGTGTCATGAACACAATTAGGGTTTACAAATGAACCTTAATGGCGGCATGATAGGTGGCCAAGAGTGCTCTCCAAAGTTATAGCTAAAGCTAGTATAACCTTGATGATGATTCGAGTTTTATATCTGAAGTTAGTACAACTTTGGATCGTTACTTTAGTTATGGCTATTTGAGGTATAACCTTGGAAATATGAATCCAGGTTATAGCTGAATCTACTATAACATTGAAGTACGAGTCAAGGTTAAAGCTGATACTAACGTAACCCTGAGATTATGGCTCGAGGTTATGGTTGGAATTGGTATAATTTTGAGTTTCATGTTAAGGTTATGGTTGAGGTAAGTATAGCTTCAAGTTATATATGTGTTGAAGTTATAGTCGAGGTTGCTATAACCTCGCATCTAGAGTTCATGTTATGGTTAAGGTTACTATAACACTGATCGTTGTAACTTGTTTCACATGTTATGTGGTGTTCAGTTTTAATATATGACATTGTTTTTGCGTATGTGTTGGTTACTCTTGTTCATATGATAAGTAGGATAGTCAGTCATACTATCCTATGAGTTGAAGTCGAGATCTTGTTCACGCATGTTGATACAGTCGGTTATACTGTGCATTGGTTTGTTTGCTAGTTTGAATAGATCTCGGTAGTATCAGTTATATACTATCAGAATAAACCAACGCCACCCGTTGATGCGGGATTTATTTTGGTCTGTGTTTGGGAGTGGCCAGAGGCAGTGGTTATACGCTCTGGGTCCCGAGTGTCGTTCGGTGTACAGTTATTGCACCGAGAGTCTGGTCAGGTCTTAGACATATAGGCAGTGGTTATACGCTATACATAGTACCATAGAGGCAGTGGTTATACGCTCCGCACCGATGGAGGCAGTGGTTATACGCTCCGTTAGCTAGAGGCAGTGGTTATACGCTCTGGCAAGTTAGAGGCAGTGGTTATACGCTCTAACGGGCGTTCGCTCTATTCGCTATGCTTTGTTGCTAGCTTTGTGCCTTCTGTTGCTGTGGATTGAGTGTCACCATATTCGCTATGCTTTAATGCTAACATTGTGCGTTAGTTTTTATGGGCCGTGTGCTACTTTGGTTGTAAGTGTACATGGTCTAGTAGTTGCATATGGTCTAGGTTTACATGATTGCGTCTGTCTAAGATTGATAAAGTCATAGTAAGCTGTATTGGGTTTTTATGAGTACAGATGGTCTCGTATGTTTACTGGTTTTACATTTCCATTGTTAATGATTGCTAATTATATTCAATTGTTGTAAACTTGACTGGGAGAGCATCTAGTTACTCCCGACTGATTGTCGACCCCCATTCTCAGGTTGTTCAGATGATTTGGTGTTTGGATGATATCTCGCTTGGAAGTTCTGTGCGGCGAGATGAATAATAAATTAGGAGTTTGCTTTTATGTTTTGAGAACCTTGAATAATGTAGTAGTTTGGTTTTGGATTTAGTAACGAACAGGATTTGGTCAGGTGTTTCCGCCACCTTCACCCTTTTATCAGTATTATACTCTGATATTTACTTTATATTACGTATTTTCTTTGTTTTATAATCTGGGTTGTTACCGTTGGTATCAGAGCGAACACGCTCCCAACTCTCGCTTAGTTGATGACTAAAATAAATGACCTAGTTAATGAGTGAGAGTTAATGGGGTAGAAATCAATAGGATTTATTGGTTTTCTTATGTTTGTAGAGTCTATGAGTAGTTGTTTGGAGTGGTACTTAGGTTCTACCACTTATAACGAGATTTTGTTCTTGCAGATGGTGCGTAACGCGAATGGTGAGACCGATGTTGATCACATCAGGAGACTTGAGGCCGCTTTGGCATCTATGGCTGAAGGTTTCACTAATTACCTTAACAACAACAACAACGACAACAACAACAACAACAACCATCCGCAACCGACTGTTTTTGATCGCTTTGCTCGTCACCGTCCTCCTACTTATGATGGCTCGAATGATCCTACTGCTTTGGAGGCTTGGATTCGAGAGATCGAGAAGCTGTTCTTCGCTACTGGTGGGCTTTTGCTAGAGCTGGTCTGGAAGTTCAGCCAGAATATGGTTGGGCTATTTTCTCTGTGGCTCTAAAGAAATGGTTTTATCCCGAGGAGATGCGCTAGCAGAAGGAGAAGGAGTTCCTTTGTTTGCAGCAGGGTTCCATGACCGTTGAGGACTACACTAACAAGTTCGTGAATCTGTCATGGTTCGTTACCTCTGTTGCTATGGATGAGGTTTCGAGGACTCCGCGCTATGAGAAGAATCTGGCTCCTAAGGTCCGGACTGCTATTTCTGGCTTTCTTCGACTTCTTTCCAGCAGGCTTATGATCGTGCTCTTAGCATCTATGATTCAGTTCTTGCTATCGAGGATGAGGAGAGTGCGAAGAGTAAGTTTGTGAAGAGGCCTTATGTTGCTCCCAGTGCTCCCCAGAAGAAGCAGAAGTTCGAGGTTCGTCCGTATAGACCGCGTGATCAGAGTTAGGCGAATGAGGGTATGACTTGCTACAAATGCAGGAAGCCTTACCATCCGGGTACGAGTTGTGCTCCTGGTACTTCGATCACATGTTACACATGCAAAGCTTCGGGACACAAGGCTGTTGATTATCCCCAGGAGCCTAAGGCTGATGCTCCTAAGGTTGATGCTCCGAAGGCTGGTAGAGTGTTCGTTATGAGTCATGCCGAGGCAGATGCTAATCCATATGTGGTTACGAGGACTTTTCTGGTCCACTCTTTATCTTCTTTTGTTCTTTTTGATACGGGTGCGTCGATGTCTTTCGTATCCGAATCCTTTTCCGTCCGTGTTGGTCTCACTTCATCATCATCCGTTGATACCTTTATATCCCTTCCTACGGGTGAGATTGTTTCTTGCTCCGTTCTGTTCAAAGACGTCCTGTCAGTATTGCAGGGGCGATCCTTCCTGCCGAGCTTGTCCAATTCAAACTAAGAGAGTTTGATGTGATATTGGGCATGGACTGGTTATCTCGCTATGACGATAGGTTTATGTGTCGTTATTAGAAGATCGTGCTTAAGAGTCCTACAGGTTCAAGGGTTTCTTATCAGGGTGTTAGGGTTACACCTACGGTCAAGTGGGTTTCTGCTTTGAAGATGGTTAGCTTGGTTAGAAAGGGCCATCAGATCTATCTGTGCAGTGCTCGAGATGATTCAGCTGAGCCGAAGTTAGAAGATATCCCTGTGGTTAAGGAGTTTCCTGATGTCTTTTCTGAGGATCTACCTGGTATTCCTCCTAAGCGAGAAGTAGAGTTCTCGATTGAGTAGCTTCCTGGAACTGGTCCCATTTCGAAAGCTCCATATCGTATGGCACCAGCTGAGTTACAGGAACTTAAGAAGCAACTTGAGGAGATGATCAATAAGGGTTTTATCTGACCGAGTGCTTCGTCATGGGGTGCTTCTGTTTTGTTCGTCAAGAAGAAGGATGGTAGTATGCGGTTGTGCATCGGCTATCGTGAGCTGAATAAGGTTACTATCAAGAATAAGTATCCTTTGCCGAGGATCCAGGACTTGGTCGATCAGCTCCGTGGCGCTAGTGTGTTTTCTAGGATCGATCTGAGGTCAGGTTACCATCAGATTCCAGTTAGGAAAGAGGATATTCCTAAGACTGCTTTTCATTCAAGGTATGGCCACTATGAGTTCGTGGTAATGCCGTTTGGGTTGACAAAAGCACCTGTTGTTTTCATGGATCAGATGACCCGCACTTTCAGCGGGTATTTGGATAAGTGTGTCGTGGTGTTCATAGACGACGTACTGATTTACTCGAGAGATGAGGGTGAACACGAGAGTCATCTCCGTGTTATCTTGGACACTCTTCTTCAAGTAGAAGTGGGATGCTAAGTTCTCAAAGTGCGTGTTTTGGTTAAAGGAAGTTACCTTCTTGGGTTATGTGATACCTGGCGATGGAGTTATGGTTGATCCGTCGATGATTCGAGTTGTGGTCGAGTGGGAGAGTCCAAAGAATGTGAACGAGATTCAGAGTTTCCTTGGTCTTGCTGGGTATTACCGTCGGTTTGTGCATGACTTCTCTAAGATCGTGAGACCGATGACTCAGTTAATGAAGAAGGAAGACAAGTTCGTTTGGACTAAGGGTTATGAATCTGCTTTCCAGGAGTTGAAGAAGAGGTTGACTACCGCTCCTATGTTGACTCTACCAGAAGAGGGTGTTAAGTTCGATGTTTTCTGCGATGCGTCAAAGTTTGGGTTGGGTTGTGTCTTGATGCAGAAGGGTAAGGTTGTGGCTTATGCTTCCCGTCAGTTGAAAGTTCACGAGATGAACTATTCGATTCACGATCTTGAGTTAGCAGCAAAGGTGTTTGCACTTTAGCTATGGCGACACTACTTGTATGAAGTCTCTTGCAACATTTATACGGATCACACGAGCTTGAAGTATATCTTCACTCAAAGAGATCTTAACATGAGGTAGAGACGTTGGTTGGAGCTGCTTAACGACTACAATATTGAGCTGCAGTATCATGAGGGTACGACAAACGTGGTTGCCGATGCTTTAAGTCGCAAGGTGTGTCATGCTATGAGATCTGTGATGGTGTTACCTGATGACTTGAGTCGAGAGTTCCAGAAGATGAGCCTTGAGGTAGTTCTTCCTGGTACTTTAGATTTGAGTGCGATGGTTGCTGAACCCGAGATCTTTTATGAGATCCGAGTTAAGCAAAGAGAGGATGAATTCTTAGAAGGAGTTCGAGTTGCTATAAGCGAAGGTCGCGCCAAAGGCTTCGACGTTGGACCTGATGATGGTCTGCGATTCCAAGGTCGTTGGTGTGTACCTAGCTGTGAGGTCTTAAAATGCAATACTCTCAAGGAGGCTCATAGTACTCCCTATTCGGTTCATCCTAGTGATAAGATGTAAAAGGATCTGAAGCTAAGGTTTTGGTGGCCGGGTATGAAGAAAGAGATCGCCGAGTTTGTGAGCCGTTGCTTGATCTGTCAGAAGGTCAAGTTCGAACATCCGAGACCTGGTGGTCTACTGCAACCTTTGGAGATTACCACATGGAAATGGTATTCGATTTCGATGGATTTCATTATAAGTTTGCCGAGGTCACCGAGAGGAATGAATGTGATTTGGGACGTGGTTGATCGTTTGACTAAGATCGTGCATTTCATTCCGATGAAGAAGACTTGGAGTCTCGAGGAACTAGCGAATGCTTATCAGCATGAGATTATTCGTCTTCATGGGGTTCCTAAGGATATCATCTCCGACCGTGATCCGAGGTTTTGCTATTAGTTTTGGATGAAGGTGCAGTTGGCTTTGGGCAGTGAGCTTAAGATGAGTACGGTTTTCATGCTGCAACTGATGGTTAGGCTGAGCGTACCATTCAGACGTTTGAGGACATGTTGCGCGCTTGTGCTTTGGAGTTCCAAGTTAGTTGGGAGAAAAGTTTACAGCTTGTATAGTTCGCCTATAACAACAGTTACCAAGCGAGTATTCAGATGGCTCCGTTTGAGGCACTTTATGGAAGGATGTGTGGTAGTCCTTTGTATTGGGACGATTCTACTGAGGCTGTTGTTCTTGGTCCAGAGTTGGTACAAGAATCAATTGAACAAGTAAGGTTGATGCATGAGAAGCTTAAGGCAGCCCAGGATCGACAGAAGACGTATGCAGATTTGTTGCGTAGGCCGATTGAGTTTGAAGTTGACAATAAGGTTTTTCTTAAGGTTTTGCTCATGAAAGGTGTCAAGAGATTTGGGATTAAGGATAAGCTTACTCCTAAGTACATTGGATCTTATGAGGTGCTCGAGAGAGTTGGCGAGGTAGCCTATAGGCTGGCTTTACATCCGAATTCGTCGAAGGTTCATGATGTTTTCCATGTGTCACAGTTGCGTCGTTATCGCAGTGATCCTTCTCATGTTCTACAGGCTAATGTTATCGAGGTTGAGCCTAACCTGACTTATGAGGAACGACCTGTTCGTATTTTCAAACGTCAAGAAAAGAGGCTCAGGAATAAGGTTGTGCCTTTGGTTCGAGTTCTGTGGAGAAGTCAGAAGTTTGAGCATAAGACTTGGGAAACCGAAGCGTCTATGCGAGAGAAGCATCCGCATCTTTTCGAGTGAGGTAGTTCTTTTATCAAGTTTCGAGGACGACACTTCTTTTTAGGGGCTTGGATTGTAACACCTCTAATTTCCGTAATATATTTCTTTAATTTTATTTTCCCATATCTCATATTTTATTTTCCGGGAAAATATCCGTCTCTTGTCTTTCTGGCTCGTTGGGTTCGAAAACGGTGATGACCCGCTCTTTTCTTGGGTTTCACGTGATTTTTGGTGGAGATGGGTAAGTTTTGGGCCTAAGCTTGAAATAAACCCATGAGTTCTTCTATAAATAAGAAGGGAAACCAAACCCTTGCAATTCTTTTCTCTTATTCTCACAAAACCCTAAACCTTGTACTCTCTCCTCTCTTCCTCCCTTGTGCGGCGCGAAATCTTGCCTAGGGTTTCGTGCCGCCCTTTCTTTTCCTTCGTTCTTCATCGTTCTTCGTGCCTTGATCGGTCCTACTTCTTGGATCAATGTATCTTCTTCGTAATTTTTATGTTTTTTGTGTAGTTTTTCTAGTTTATATATGTAGTTAGTATATTTATTAGATTCGTTCTTCTTTGGCACGTGTGAAACGATAATGAAGGCGTGGAAGTTGCTCCTAGAGAGGACGTTTATATCGTTGAAGACGATCTTTAGCATTATGTGCGTAATAAGGTAACTAGGTGTTTCTCTTTTAATTGTGTTTATGCCAATTAATGTAATTAATATTATTTAATGATTGGTTTGTATGATTGGTACATGTTTGACTATTTATTATCATGATTAATTATATTTTCGCATGTTTGTATATGTTTTAATGCATTAATTATATATCATATGTTGCTTATGCATTAATTATGGGTTTCATGAACGCAATTAGGGTTTACGAATGAACCCTAATGGCGGTGTGAAAAGCGGCCAGGAGTGCTATCCAAAGTTATAGCTAAAGCTGGTATAACCTTGATGATGATTCGAGTGTTATAGCTGAAGTTAGTTCAACTTTGGGTCGTTACTCTAGTTATGGCTGTTTGAGGTATAACCTTGGAAATATGAATCCAGGTTATAGCCGAATCTACTATAACAATAAAGTACGAGTTAAGGTTATTGCTGAGACTAACGTAACCCTGAGATTATGGCTCAAGGTTATGGTTGGAATTGGTATAACTTTGAGTTTCGTGTTAAGGTTATGGTCGAGGTAAATATAACTTCAAGTTATATATGTATTGAAGTTATAGTCGAGGTTGCTATAACCTCGCATCCATAGTTCATGTTATGGTTAAGGTTACTATAACACTGGTCGTTATAACTTGTTTCACATGTTATGTGGTGTTCAGTTTTATTATATGACATTGTGTTTCCATATATCGTTGGTTACTCTTGTTCATATGATAAGTAGGATAGTCAGTTATACTATCCTATGAGTTGAAGTCGTGATGTTGTTCACGCATGTTGGTACAGTCGGTTATACTGTGCAGTGGTTTGTTTGCTAGTTTGAACAGATGACGGTAGTATCAGTTATATACTATCGGAATGAACCAACGCCACCCGTTGATGCGGGATTTTTTTTGGTCTATATTCGGGGGTGGCTAGAGGCAGTGGTTATACGCTCTGGGTCCCGAGTGTCGTTCGGTGTATAGTTATTGCACCGAGAGTCTGGCCAGGTCTTAGACATATAGGCAGTGGTTATACGCTATACATAGTACCATGGAGGCAGTGATTATACGCTCCGCACCGATAGAGGTAGTGGTTATACGCTCCGTCAGCTAGAGGTAGTGGTTATACACTCTGAAAAGTTAGAGGCAGTGGTTATATGCTCTAATGGGCGTTCGCTCTATTCGCTATGCTTTGTGCCTTCTGTTGCTGTGGGTTGAGTGTCACCATATTCGCTATGCTTTAATGCTAGCATTGTGCCTTAGATGTTATGGGTCGTGTGCTACTTTGGTTGTAACTGTACATGGTCTAGTGGTTGCATATGGTCTAGGTTTACATGATTGCGTCTTTCTAAAATTGATAAAGTCATAGTAAGCTGTATTGGGTTTTCATGAGTATAGATGGTCTCACATGTTTACTGGTTTTACGTTTCCATTGTTAATGATTGTTAATTATATTCAATTATTGTAAACATGACTAAGAGAGCATCTAGTTACTCCCGACTGATTGTCGACCTCCATTCTCAGGTTGTTCAGATGATTTGCTGTTTGGATGATATCTCGCTGGGGAGGTTCTATGCGGCGCGATGAAAAATAAATTAGGAGTTTGCTTTTATGTTTTGAGAACCTTGAATAATGTAGTAGTTTGGTTTTGTATTTAGTAGCGAACCAGATTGGTTAGGTGTTTCCACCACCTTGACCCTTTTATCAGTATTATACTCTGATATTTACTTTATATTATGTTTTTCCTTTATTTTATAATCCGGGTTGTTATAGAGGATGAGGAGCTTTGTGAATTGCTTCAATTCTCAAGTGAGGACGTCAAACATGAGGTAGAATTCTGGAACATTGTTGTCTATTGTTACATATTAGGTGCAAAGCCTCCATGGGAAATCATTGAGGAGTATGTTTACAGTATATGGTCTCATTTGGATTTGGATAGAGTGTCATTCATGGACAATGGTATATTCCTTATGCGATTTAAGAAAGCTGGACATAGGGATGCTGCTTTGAATGTTGGTCATTATTTGTTTGATAATAAACCAGTCATAATTAAACCCTGGAATATGGAGGTGGACTTCGTCAAGGAGAAGGATGATATTGTCCCTGTATGGGTACGTCTCTCTGGAATTCCCATAAAATTCTGGGGGGAATTGTTTACCTAGTATAGCTGGACTAGCTGGCAAGTTTGTGCAGAAAGATAAGGCCACCCAGAAGAAAACTCGTTTGAGTTATGCTCGTGTGATGGTTGAACTTAAGATTGATAAAACATTACCAGAGAGGATTAAATTTTTGGATGAATCTGGCAAGGTGGTAGAGGTTTTAGTTGATTACGAATGGAGACCTGTATCCTGTGAAGTGTGAAAAGGAATGGGCCATGAAACTCAGAAGTGCAGGAAGCAAAAAGCCAAGCCAGTTCAAAAGAAAATGATACAGAAGCCAAATCCTCAGAAAGTGTGGAGGCCAGTTCAGAAGGCAGTAGTGACTACTGTAAAACAGCTTGCTGCTCTTTTCACACCTGAGGTGTTCCCACCATTATCAAGAGTGGTTGAAGCTACCCCTGCACGATAGATCATGAGGTTGAATAGACAAGGGGCTACTACCTGGTTTTAAGGCAAGAGGGAGTGCTGGACCTTACACTTTCATAGATGCCCTGAATGGAATGGCTACTCCAAACGGGGGGAGTAGTGCCAATTGGTAAGGATCCCCCTTCCAAAACATCAAATGCATAATATAGGGTTTTGGAATGTTCGTGGTCTTAATGATTTAAATAAACAAAAAATGGTCAAATGGTTTATGCAGAATAATGGAGTAGGCTTATTTGGTATTTTAGAAACTAAAATAAAAGTTAGTAGGTTGATTAATAAGAACACTACTCTCTGTGAGGGGTAGAGTGTGTCAACTAATTGTAGCTGGCACAAAGGTGGGCGAATTTGGATTTTATGGAAGCCTGATTGTTTTCATGTCCAGTTCCTCTCATACAATGCACAACACATTCAATGAGAGTGAAATCTAGAAGTGATGACAAAAGTTTTTTATTGACAATGATTTATGCTTTTAATGGGGTTACAGAAAGGCAAAGTTTGTGGGATTTTTTGAAGGCTGAAGCTCTACACTGCTCTGAACCTTGGTTGTGGACAGGGGATTTCAACACTATTGTTTCTCCTGTAGAAATATTAGGTGGAACCACAACTAAAGTAGAAATGGAACAATTTCAGGAATGCATTTCTCTTTGTTGTATGGAGGATATCAAGGCTACTGGGCACTATTTACTTGGTCAAATAAGCAGGATTCAAGGGATAGAGTCTATAGTAGGTTAGATAGAGCTATGGGGAATTTTGAATGGATGGAGAATTTTGGGGAGTATATAGCACATTTCCATCCAGACGGATTGTTTGACCACTGTCCATGTACCATAGTGGATAGGACAAGTGGAATGCAAGGTAGAAGAAGTTTTAAATTTTTCAATATATGGGGGCAAGCTGAGATGTTTAAAGACTATGAAGAATGTATGGCAAAGAAGAAAACAAGGCACTAAGATGTTTCAGGTGGTCAAGAAATTGAAGGAGTTGAAGCCTTTATTGAAAAGATTGAATAAAAGTTATATCTCTGATATTGAAAATAGCTTCAACTTAACTAGGGTGTTGTTGGAAAAAGTTCAGAGAGATCTAATGGATAAGCCAGGGGATGATGATCTTATGCAATGAGATTTTTTAATTACCTAGGAATTAAAAGATTTGCAGAGTGCAAGAGACAGTAGTTGCAGACTCGAGTAAAGTCCACCATGTAAAACCTAGTCCTCATTGCAATTAAGCAAGCATGATAAGCAGGAACATTAACTGGGGGCTCGATCAATCGAAGATGCTCCATAAGCCAAACCTACCAAAGCAGGTATTAGTATCCAAAAGAAAAGAAAGAAAAAAAAAACGAAAAAAAGAAGAAGAAAAAAGAAGGAAAAAGAAGGAAAAAAAAACGAGAAAAGAAAAACGAGAAAAGAAAAACAAAAGCAAAAACAAAAACGAAAACGAAAAAAAAGAAATAAAAGTTGTATTCTTTTACCTGCAAGATGATGAGACTTTCTAAATAAGGAAGGTCGCAGTTGGCTTTCCTGTTATCTAACCCCAACAGGATCTCTCCTAAACATAGACTCAAATAGCGAGGGTCACCTCTCATATCCTCATCAACAAACTGAACAACCTGAAAAGGGGGTCGACAATCAGTCGGGAGTAACTAGATGCTCTCCCAGTCATGTTTACAACAATTGAATATAACCAACAATCAATAACAATTGAAATGCAAAACTAGTAAACATGTGAGACCATCTATACTCATGAAGACTCATCTCCAACTTACCATCAAACAAGGACATATTAGGACAACCACCTAATTAAAAATTCCAAAATTAAACCACATGAGATGACACATGACAACAACCCATATTACGACACCATGTAGAAACTTAGGACAATCAAACTCAATACAACCATAACCAAACCATACAACCCTCAGATCGTATAACGAACTGCCTCTGACTAATGGAGCGTATAACGAACTGCCTCCAACTATTAGAGCGTATAACGAACTGCCCCTAGCAACAAACACAATGTATAGAATGAACGCCATTAGAGCGTATAACGAACAACCTCTAACCACAAGAGCGTATAACGAACTTCCTCTAGACATGGAGCATATAACGAACTGCCTCCATAATCGGTATGAACCGTATAACGAACTGCATCCACTGTGGACCATATAATGAACTGCATCCACACTATGTGTAGCGTATAACCACTACCTACATGCCTAAGACCTGGCCAGACCTCTCGGTAAAACACAGAGCGTATAACGAATTGCCTCTGCTACACCGAACGACACTCAGGGAACAGAGCGTACAACCCCCCCCCCCCGGCCATAGACCATAAGAATCCCCGAAGGGTAGCATTTGTTCATTTCGATAGTATATAACTGATACTATCGTCATCTATACAACCAACCAAACAACAAGTACAGAGTATAACTGACAGCACCAACAATGCATGAACAAACATCATCTCTCGACTCGTAGAATAGTGTAACCGACTATACCACTTATCATATGAATAGAGTAACCAAAGACATAAGCTAACATAATGTTATACTAAAACTGGATATAACTCTACATATGAAGCAATTACTAATGATCAATGTTATAGTAACCTTAACCATAACATGAGCTTTAGATGTGAGGCTATACTAACCTCGACTATAACTTTAACATATATAACTTGACGTTATACTTACCTCAACTATAACCTTGACACGAAACTCAAAGTTATACTAGTTCCAACCATAACCTTGAGCCATAAATCTCAGGGCACGTTAGTTCCAGCTATAACCCTAACTCGTACTTCAATGTTATAGTAGCTTCAGCCATAACTAGAGTAACTACCCAAAGTTGTACTAACTTCAGCTATAACCCTTGAATCATCATCAAGGTTATACTAGCTTTAGCTATAACTTCGGAGAGCACTCTTGGCCGCCTATCATGCTGTCATTAGGGTTTATTCGTAAACCCTAATTACGCTCATGACACCCATAATAAAAACATAAACAACATATGACATGTAATTAATGCATAAAAACGTATACAACCATGTGAAACATATTTAATCATGATAACAAATAATCAAACATGTACCAATCATGTAAAACAGTCATTAAATCATATTAATTACATCAATTGGCATAAACACAATTAAAAGAGAAACACCTAGTTACCTTTTTAGCAATTAAAGAAAACCTTCATAAAGAAGACGACCAACAAAGCCTTGTCTCCAACACGTGTCAACGTCCCCAAAATCGACATTAAGAATGCACGAATCCAAATCCATGAAAACACCATAAAATACTCTTCTTCTTCTTTACCCATTAAAATAAGAGACCCAAAACGTAGGTCGAAAGGTCCATACAAATAATTCTCATAAAATTATTTGGAGAATAAATTATTGTAGGGGTAAGAGCAAGGATTATGAAAATATAATTTGTGTATGAGTTTGGAAGAAGAAAAGATATTCAACAATGGAGTCAAAGGGAGAAAAGAAGAACGAAAGAGAGAAATAGAGAAAGGGAGGCGCGGCAGACTTCGACGCACGAAAAGAAAGAGTGAGCAACCTGCCAACTAGCTTAGGGTTTTAATTTCTTTTATAAGAGGATTAATTAATGGGCTTTAGGTCTATTAGTTCATACAATGGATTATCTGGTTACAAAACCAATTGGATATTATTAAAACGCTAGGAGAGCTTAAATAAGAAAAGTAATTAATAAATAAAAATAGTAAAATCGTGCACGGACATTTTAAGCCTTCCAAAAGTAGATTAAAATGAGAAATAATAAATAGAGAACGAAGACGATAAATATAAATATTCAAAATAGATTATTAAACTCTGAAATAATTAATTTAATAAAATACTTTTATAATAAAATATTATTATAAAATACTGGGTGTTACAATCCAACCCCCTAAAAAGAAGTTTCGTCCTCGAAACTTGAAATTCAAAGATAAGATCAAAAGAAGGTAAAAATTACAAGTGATCATCAAAAAAAGTCAACTCGGGATCCTAACCGCTGCGCACTCTGATCATTATTAACGCTCAAACCATAGAGAGATATCTCACATCCCCAAAGTAATTATCATCTTCACACACTCTACAAATCTCAAAAGTCACATTAGACTCCAACTATCGTAACCGAAAATGATCATTAAGCTAACATCTAGTCCTCATATTTCAAACATTCCTCCACCATCATTAACCATCATTTAACAACATATATGACTTCTCAAAATCTGTATGAAGTTATCTCTATTACTTCAAATCCACATAACCTTTAACAAATACCCCAATTCTAGTTTACCATTCACCACAAGATCTAACATTAAACAAAACCCCAAACAGATAATCTCTAAACCAAAGTATCTCTCGAATGAGCAACTCTTACACTCATGAGTGCTATTAGAATCACTTCGGCCTACTCTAATATCCTCAAAGGAGTGGTGCTTACTACCATTTACAACTCTTAATCTCAAAGGCTTCAATAAAATCTCGATGATTCTCGATATATATCTAGTATCCAAAGTCATCAATCTCAAACCTCAAACTCTGACTAAACTGTCAAAATCCTAATCAACCTCAATCTTATGACAAAATCATCAGTCGCACTCGCAAACCCCAATCATTTCCTTTGAACACATATGATCACAACGTATGCTAAGCACTCCAGGAACCATACACCTTTAGTTAAGCAAATACTGATTGCACCACGACACACTTGCCATCGATAATGCATTCCCATTAACACAATGAATAATAATAATACCACCATACAACACTCATCACTTGTGCTCATATAACCACCAAACTTATAACCTCAATTTGTAGTTACCTTTTTACTATCCATGAATATCATCTCAACATCACAAATCCACCACAAGACTGCATAAATCTATGTCCTTCAAATACACACTCATACTCTTAATGAAACGCTTTATCTCAGATAAAACAAACAAACATCTATGTACCTTCAAAGTAATAATGTCCTCACACATTATAAGCTCAATATAAGACCTTTAATACTCCATTTCCCAAAACTCTATACCTTGTCCCGATTCATACTTCCATTCAACTCTCTTACCATGTTCTAAACCTCAAATAACCAAACATCAACCTCTAAGTATCTAACATCGCTCGCCAAAGGATTCAAGCTTCCACTACGAGATGATCACAAGTAGCTCTAAAGAGGTTTCAAACATTTTCAAGTTACCATGAAAGAATAAATAACTTGCAAACTAAAACAAAATATTTCCGTGCAAAACCGTAACGCAAAAGAACACATAGCTTTAGGAAGTCAAGGCTTAGAGAGAAATCAATGGAAGAAGGGTAATTAAAAAAGTACAAAGAAGAAGGCACTGGAGTTGAAATAAAGAACAAATAGAGAGTAACAATAGATGAATAGACAGAGGACAAAGATAAAAGAAATGTTTGGTCTGAAGGCTCAAGTAGAAAAGGTATAGTTAACACGTGCAAGGATGACAAGAATAGACGACTCCAAAAACTAGTTTATCTACACGAAGATGACACCTTTAAGATAAAATAAATAAAGCACGATAACCAGGGTCTTACAATCATCGTACAATCATCACTTAAGGTAACAACGTCTCGTAACATCCTTTTGTCATATCTCCATAAAACCTCGAGACCAACAAATCTCTATATAATTGACCCTTTACAATCACTACATTTCTCAGATTACCAACTCTCAAGATCATAAACTCTCACGACCATCAACTCTCAAGTCCTTCCACTCTCAAGAACTCCATTTAATCACACTTAATGAATCATTCCGTAGCAGTCTCTATACCCTCAAAAGATGAACACCACGATTCATTATAATCATTGTCAACATGTTCGTTCACTAAATCAACGCTAGAATACTTTAACATTAACATCTCACAAGTCCATAAATTACAGTTCACATCTTTCACTCAATCCTTTAAAAAATACGATCAGTAAGTAACTCCTCAACGGATAAATCATAAAATCTTTCATAACTCACTAATATCATTAATGATTCTTACTCCTCAAATGATATTCCAATTAAAGACGAGCATAGTCTCAAAAATTCTCAACGTGCTCAATCTAAACTCCACGATAACATTCAATTCATTTCCATTACTCTACTCTCGATCCATAAATAACTCGCATAACTTTTCCCTTAATACAAGACAAAAATCCAATAATTCTAACCATTGAGAACATAAACCTCGGAATTCCCAAATGATACCATAAGATAAATCTACTCATTATGTCATTCACTTCTTGTGAAACTATTAAACCACAATCATACATCTTATGCCACATATTATCACCCTCTATCATCAATAAGGATTTCCTCAAATACATAGAAGAGCTTAACACCTATAATTCCAAAGCATTCATTGTCAAAACTGCCTCTATTCTCAAAGTAAACTCCATCTCAAAACCTCAAATCCCAAAGGAAACTTCCTCGTTACCAAGCCCATAATAATAAATGCTATTCCCGATCATACTTGAACATCCCTATCCACAATCCATCTTAACTTACTGTCTCAAGACCCAAACCACAAGGGGAATCAACTCCGAAATTTACCTCAAGCACGACAACACCATCAAATGATCCAAAAAGGATGAAAGTACGATAAGAGTAAAGCTCGGGTTATCAAGGAATAAAAGTTTTGACCGACATATAACCAAAATGCACGACATGTAACATGCAGAGGACGTTTTCAAAATAAACCGTCTTTAAAATCAACAAAGCATGCTCGAAAAAGCCATACATGAACAACACATTTTATACAACTAATGACGAAACAAAACATCAAGTCATAATGACAGATTACTTAAACAAAACATTTAATACACTTAATGACAATATGAAAGATAAAGGCACAATAAGTAAGTAAATGAACAACATATGTAACATAATTAATAATGATATGAAACATTAAGGCATAAATAAACAATTCCTTAATTGTTTCTACCCCATTTACTCTCACTCATTTACTAAGTCAATTTATTTTAGTCATTAACTACGCGAGAGTTGGGAGCGTGTTCGCTCTGATACCAACTGTAACAACCCAGATTATAAAACGAAGGAAAAACCTTATATAAATTAAATATCAGAGTACGATATTGATAAAAGGGTAAAGGTGGCGGAAACACCTGACCAATCCGGTTCGCTACTAAATCCAAAACAACTAATACATTATTCAAAAGGTTCTTAAAACTTAAAAGCAAACTCCTATTTATTATTAAGCTCGCTTTTCACATTCCTCAAGCAAGAATCAACCAGTCACCAACAAACTGAACAACCTGAAAAGGGGGTCGACAATCAGTCGGGAGTAACTAGATGCTCTCCCAGTCAAGTTTAGAACAATTGAATATAACCAACAATCAATAACAATTGAAATGCAAAAGTAGTAAACATGTGAGACCATCTATACTCATGAAGACTCGTCTCCAACTTACCATCAAACAAGGACATATTAGGACAACCACCTAACTAAAAATTTCAAAATTAAACCACATGAGACGACACATGAAAACAACCAATATTACGACACCATGTAGAAACTTAGGACAATCAAACTCAATACAACCATAACCAAACCAAACAACCCTCAGAGCGTATAACGAACTGCCTCTCACTAATGGAGCGTATAACGAACTGCCTCCAACTACTAGAGCGTATAACGAACTGCCCCTAGCAACAAACACAATGTATAGAATGAACGCCGTTAGAGCGTATAACGAACTGCCTCTAACCACTAGAGCGTATAACGAACTGCCTCTAGACATGAAGCATATAACGAACTGCCTCCATAATCGGTATGGACCGTATAACGAACTGCATCCACACTATGTGTAGCGTATAACCACTGCCTACATGCCTAAGACCTGGCCAGACCTCTCGGTGAAACACAGAGCGTATTACCAACTGCCTCTGCTACACCGAACGACACTCGGGGAACAGAGCGTATAACGAACTGCCTCTGTTACCTCCCCCCCCTGACCATATACCATAAGAATCCCCGAAGGGTAGCGTTTGTTCATTTCGATAGTATATAACTGATACTATCGTCATCTATAAAACCAACCAAATAACAAGTACACAGTATAACTAACATCACTAACAATGCATGAACAAACATCATCTCTCGACTCGTAGAATAGTGTAACCGACTATACCACTTATCATATG